>NW_020438987.1:11777-66933 GCF_000699045.2 Agrilus planipennis | reverse complement strand
TTAGCTACGCCGGGATTCGTTTCAGCAAGTAGATATCCATATATTTAAATGGACCTTGTTGGAGCATACGTAATCCTAAAATGTAGCATCGTACTACAGTTGGCGTTTACCGCGCCATTTGTGGTATCTTCTAAAACGCGCTGTTAAGACAGCAGGTAAAGGTTGGTTTGTGTTCTGTCGGAGCTGGCTGCGACGCGCTGATGAGATCCAAAAAGATCGAAATCGCGATCCGCGTCTGGCAGTTTCGACAGAATACAGACCACTTCGAATTATTTTATTATTTTATAAGAAAGTCCACTGAAGATTTTGACTGAATGACAAAGAGAATGATCTGAACCTTATCCAGTGACTACACTTATTAAAAAAAAAACAAACCTTAACCAAACCGTTTACATCGCGCATAAAAAATTGTAACTCAAGTCCGTATAAATTGAAGTCCGGAGGAAACCTAATTTTCTGTGGTCTCCGGAATAAAACTAGAGATTTGGTGACCCTAAAGAATCAGAGTTGAAATTTCTTGATGTGCCTACGTATACTTCTTATAGGGTTTCCTTTCTTTATTCAGGTTCGCACCTGATTAATTTTAATGATCTTAATTGACTTAATTGATTTTAAAAATGGCCGCCGCATCTAAGAAAACAAAAATGTAATTAATAAAACATTTAAGCCTGATATATTTGTGCTTGTTAACGTCAAGAACAATGATTAATTACTTCAAATTATAATTTTGTTTACGGTTTATTTAGTATACGTATAAATATACATTAAGTTTCAGCCCTATATTTAAAGGTACCAAAATATGAATTTATCCAGCCAAATCGTTTGAGTTAGGCTCATTTACAGTAACTAATTAAAATATCAATAACTTCTGAAGACGTACACTTTTAATAATGATTTCCGAATTTTCAAATTAACTAGTCCAGAGTACATTCAAGGTCATTCCTTTTTATTAAAAGCTACCCTACCCTGCGCTGTTCTTTGTTCCAGCGCTTTCTCTATCCTGAGTTATCAGACTACTGCTGTCTCTTGACAGCAGCTAGAGTACGTATATCTGAATTTTGTCGAAATTGTTTGCAGCGCACTGATGAGGTCCTACAAGATCGAAATCACGATCCGCAGTTTCGACAAAATATTAACCACCATGAACTTCTTTGTTCGATTTGGTTACATGACTACCACGTATGGTAAGCTACGCCGTGGATCCAGTTCAGCAAGTAGATATCCATCAATGAACCTTGTTGAACATATTGAATTCCACTAAATGTGCACTGTAAAATAGACGGCATTCACCACATCGTTTGTGGTACTTCATGACTACCTAGGTATAGACAATCGATGACTTCTTTAAGCTTATTATCTCCCAATTAGAAGAGAAAAGACTCTTTTGTTTTGGTACTTCCTGCAATTCTGTGTTAGAATAAACTAGTGGTTTCATAGTCCAAAGACTCATTAGTTTTTGATGATATCTCACACCAATTGGCATCAAATCAATCGAGAAACAAAAGTCTTTGTGATGTGTAATTGATAATTAAATAAATGTAGACAATGGGTCTCCAAATAGCAGACCTGGAGATTGAAAGGATTATGACATCAACTTCCATTTAATAAGTTGGGCAATTGGACCAAAGTAGTGTGTCCACCGATATAGCGATTTGTGACCAAAAAGCTCAAAGGGCCAATACAATGATTGATACGAAAAATTAGAAGAAGTGGTTAGTTTTAGGTATTTGGGAAGTCGGATAACTCAGGATGGAAGGAGCAGTAGAGATATAAAACAGGGGATAGTGCTTCAATAGAAAGAAATCACATTGGGTGCGGCGGAAAAGAAAAGGTTAGAAGCGTTTGAAATGTGGTGTTACCGGCAAATGATGAGGACATCGTGGATAGAGAAGGTTAGAAATGAAGAAGTATTAGAAAGAATGAGGACTCTATGGAAAACAATAAAAAATAGGCGAGATAGGTTGGTAGGACACCTTCTCAGGCATGAAGGTCTAGTCAGAGACATATAAGAGGCAGAGACAGGAGTTAGGAGGGGTAGAGGTAGACCTAGATTAGATTACTGTTCGCAAATTGTTGAGGATGTGGGTTGTTCTGGTTTTAGGGAAATGCGAAGATTAGTTCAGGATAGGAAAGAGTGAAGGTGTTTGTCCAACCAGTCTTAGGACTGACAATCTTATGGTTGATGGTGATAGATTTTATTTTCGTGTGTTTATCAATTTGGCTTTGTTTTATCGACAGTTACGTAATTACATAATTATAAACGATTAAACGATACAGAAATAGTATAATAAAAGTAGCAGTCCAATCGTCGGAATCCGACGATTATTTATTGATCCGACGAGCTGTTGTGCAAGAATGAAAGTATTTTCACATTTGTTGCCAATTTATAAATCCAATTATTCCAGACGACTAGATTCGTTTTCCTTTATTAAACACGCAACACTTGGTTACCTCATTTATAAGTGAAAAAGTATACGTATTATATACCTTCGTCGTTCTTTGGTATTGTTACTTTGATGGTTGGCGGGAAGGTATAAAATGGACTATTGATTAAAGATAACTTTCATTTTACAGGACTCCACTATCGATTCACTAGGTATACGTACTGTATTGCAAGGTCAGACGCGAAATAACCATCAGACTCCCCATTTAAATATACATGTGCCTGTACGTTTACGTGGTAAAGACGTGTACGGGGAAAACGAATTGTTTTGGGGTTCCATGTCATAAGAAAGTTCGAGAATTACATCGTTGCTCCATAAAAATAATAGAAACTAGTTACACGAAGCGCATTTGTAAAATGTAATTGGGCGAAGCCGATATCAATAAAAAATAGACTTTCAAAATAAAAAACCACATGAATAATAGAAATGTTTCGTCAACTGAAAAGTGCGTGATGTTTTTTTGGTTTTAACACAAGGTGAAGCTTTTTCTTTTTCATCTGATTTAAAAAAAATGTCTGGTCGGCGCGGTCTGGAGCAGACAGACAAGCCCTAGCGATTTCTTTACCATATAGGTTCCACGCGTCGTGTATCATGACCTTTACACGGCGCGTGGATTACCCATCCACGCCCCCTGTGACGGGTTCGACGCGGCCTGGAGCGGACAGGCGCGTCCTAGCGGTTTCTTTGCCATTTTTTTAAACGGCGGCGGTCGCGTGGAATGTCAATCTGCGCTCCACGCGTTAAGTATCACAACCTTTACATGGCGCGTGGATTGCCAATCCACGCTACATGTAACTGGTTCAGCGCGGCCCTCCATGTGTCGTATACCATGACCTTTACACGGCGCGTGGATTACCCATTCTCGCCCCGTGTGGCGGGTTCGAGGCGGCCTGCAGCGGTCAGGCGCCTCCTAGCGGTTTCATTGCCATTTTTCGAGACGGCGGCGATCGCATGGAGTGCCAATCAGCGCTCCACGCGTCGTGTATCAAAATCTTTACATTGAGCGTGGATTACCAATCCACGTTCCGTGTAACGAATTCGACTCGGCTTGGAGCAGACAGGCGCGTCCCAGCGGTTTCTTAGTCATTTTTCTAGGCGGCGGCGGCGGCCGCGTGGAATGCTAGACTGCGCTCCACGCGTCGTATATCATAACCTTTACATGGAGCGCGTATTACCAATCCACCTTCCATGTAACGAATTCTATGCGGCTTGGAGCAGACAGGCGCGTCCTAGCGGTTTCTTAGTCATTTTTCTAGGCGGCGGCGGCGGCCGCGTGGAATGCTAGACTGCGCTCCACGCGTCGTGTATCATGACCTTCACACGGCGCGTGGATACCCATTCACGCCCCGTGTAACGGATTTTTACGCGGTCTGGAGCGAACAGGCGACTCCTAGCAGTTTCTTTGCCATTTTTCGTAGCGGCGATCGCGGATTGGATCCACGCTCCGTGTAACGGGTTCGGCACGATCTGGAGAAGGCCCTTAACTAGGTACGTCAACAATGAGACTATATGACTTATTTCAACAAAAACCAATAGTAATAGAGTAATAGTAATAGAATACCCAAATATTCTACGTTTTGAATTGAATTGACAATTCCCACAATGAGGATGAGAGAACGTTTCCATTTTCAAAAATTATTCGTGGTAATTGGGTAAGTCCCTTCTGGGCGTAACTTAGATAGTATTTTCGACAAATTTATTCAAGTCAAATGTGTTGTTGGTATAGGTATATTTTCTGGATTGGTCCGTGCTAAAGATCCGCTCCGGTCTCTATTTATGTAATAAGTGTAGCAGTGTAGAAAAGGGAGAGCAGAAGCCGTATAACAATACATATAAATTTTGTCACCGTCCGCACTCCCCCATCTCCATTAACTGGGCTTGATAATACAAATTTTACGATTTCATCTCTGGTTCCTCACCTACACGACCTTTCCCGGTTATCTCGCTTTCTACGTGCTCATTGGACAACGCCGTGGCAGCCACCTACCGCTCTAGAACTCAGAACTCGCAGGATTAGCACGTAAACTATGTATGTATTTGTCTCGGCAATTTTTGTTCCCCAAAACGGTAATTCGGGATCCGGTACACACTTCGACATGCGAACGTATCACTTGTAGCAAAATTTCAGCTCCACGAACGGTTTCAGGCGATCCCAAGAGACATATAGGAATTTAGAGAACTTATTAAATTCGCAGAATCAGCCAAAGGAACGCAATACAATTGTCTAATCTTTTTCAACATCTATAAACGTTTCACATTACAAAAGAACATATAACAAATCGTTATAAGACTGGTTGGACATGCACCTCCTCTGTTTCCTATCCTGAACTAATCTTCGCAGAAATCACAGATAAACTTGGACTAATGCAGACGCATCCGAATTCGAACAAGTATCTTTCCGAATGCTATAAGCAATAGACCTCTTGGTCATGCCTTTTAGTAAGATTACTGGTCACAAATAATTCCAGTTTTAGGCAAACGCGAAAAATTGGAGGTGCGCATCTAATCAATCATAGGACTGATGATCCCATGATGATGAATTGCTTCTACTTGGATCACATCAGGCGTCGATGTACAAAATTGCCTTGTACTGAGTTATGAACCCAATGAATTCTCTGATTGTGCTAGCTGCAGCATAATTCTACACGAGGTATTTCTACGCATTGTTTCGAAAACCCGCAGCGTTTCCCCTTTTCACCCATTTTGATGGGTCAGCGGGTTGTATTCAATGCAACTAATGCATACATGTTTAGTAGTCGTAGATTTCGGTTTATTTGAAAACAATATTGTTTAATATCTCCCTCAGCTGTATCGATTTTTTCGTTTGCCAAAAGTTGATAAGTTATAGAGGAGTTTCTTTTGTGATGTACACCCATTTCATTTCATCACCAGTCGTCATTCCTACAACTATTTTAATCATCGGATGTTTTCTTCAATTAATTTTAGCCCATCAAATTTAAGTAGTAGATGCAAATACATTTTTTAATCGATAAATAGTACGTCTACTTTCCTTCCTATAAACTCACGATGTTCTTTAAAATATTCTATGATGTTAGAGAACTCATTTTAATTATTTCCGTCGTTTCCTCANTATATATTAATAATAATAGTAATGAGATCGCTACCAAGAACTTGTTGAGGATTTGTTTAAGGGACTTTGCCAACTGTTTCGTAAATATATACGCATTAGAAATGTATCGTTTGGTACATTGAAAGAGTTATTTGATGGAAATTGAGGTGCCACAAATTGGATTTCCTCCATATTTAGAGGCGCTGAGCGTGAAAATTGGGACAGCGCAGCATTAGAAATTTTACAGCGTGCATTTGAATCGTACCAGCATATTTCCAATATTTGCAAAACCATTTTACATATATTAATGTAGAAAAAAAGTTTTATACATAAATATCACTTCGATAAAATAAATTTCTATACCTACACATAATTTATGTAAGGCATCGTCAGGTTATAGCTACTACCGATTTTAAGAGATCTTGTTTTTCAAAATTCATCACAAGGTCGTCAGTCCTAAGACTGGTTGAACACGCACCACTCTTTCCTATCCTGAACTAATCTTTGCATTTCCCTAAAACTAGAACAACCCATATCCCTAACTATTTGCGAACAGTTATTTAATTTAGGTCTACCTCTACCCCTTCTAACTTCTAATATGTCTCTGACTAGCCTTTCATGCCTGAGAAGGTGTCCTACTAACCTATCTCGCGTATTTCTAATTGACTTCCATAGATTCCTCTGTTCTCCTACTCCTTCTAATACCTCTTCATTTCTACCCTTTTTTATCTACGGTGTCCTCATCATTCGCCTGTAACACCACATTTCGAACGCTTCTAACTTTTTCTTTTCTACCGCGCTCACTGTCCATGTATCGCACCCGTACAGCGTCGTGCTCCAAACATTTTTGAATTTCTAAATTAACCGTTCGCGAGCATAGAACTGACTTCGTTTTATTGAACGCGACTCGACCCTGCGCTATCCTGCTTTATATTCCTACTACTTCTTCCGTCCTGACTTATCTGACTTCCTAGATACCTAAAATCGGCCACTTCTTTCAATTTTTCGTCTCTTATCTTTATATTCGCTCTTTCCAAAAATAATCTAAAGGATTAAATTCGATGCAGTTCTGTCTCAATAAGGGTATACGTGCAAATCAGTTGGTTAAAAATAAACATTTATTATTGAAACAGTAACCTATGTCACATATTAGAGGACCTACATGAAATTAACAAAATAAAAAGATTGTTACTGGACCTAATACGAGGGCCGATTATATGTGCTCTGCTCAAATCGACGACTTTTTTTGATTTAAGGTTTTATAATCTGATGACTTTGGCTTTTATCTCCTCTCCAGGACTACCAAATTACTTCGATCATTTGAAAGGGGCACTCGCGTTAGGTATCGAGGTATAAGAATTTCTGAATGTCCACAAAAGTAAATTACTTTCCCGGAACGGCTTGTAGAATGCAAGTAATCTACGAACTCCAAGTCCAAGACTTTTACTCTGGGGAACGATCTGTATCACGCTGCTTTTTCTACAAGAGCAGAAACAGATAATGATACGGGCTCTTCACGAAATTTATTGGACAAAAGTTCCTTAAGGAAAAAAGAGGAAATGGAGAGGCCGTTCTGTCCCACGCAGACGTAAAGTGTTTTCCGAAAAAGCTGCAATCAACTTTTTTTCCGTAACTTAATGGGCTTCTTCACTTCATTCGGCGCCAACACGAACTTGAAATGAAATGATTAGGAACATTTAAAATAGTAAAAGAGTTAACAAAAAGACACTTTACATTTTGCCTATTTCCTTTGCAACAAATGCGCATTTCATTTCGAAAATCAAATTTCGTTTTGCGGACAGAAAAAAAAATAAATAAAGCACGGGGTTAATTAAAAAAAAGTGGATGCAAAATTCACCAGTGGTGTACTATACATACATACATATATTAACTTTTTGTGAGATATTGCGATCCGCAGCGAGCATTTCGTTTGTAAAAGCTCTCCGTACTGCAGGCAGTCGCACGTCATCAAAGCTTGGATATTATGAAGCCCAAGCGGTTTGGATTTAGCACCTTTGTTCATCTCTTTTTTTGTTATTTACAAACTGGGCTTTCTATAGCGTGTAAAGTCATGTCCGGAAATGACTATCAACTTGCGCTCGTCTATCTCCAAAATAATGACTGAAGTATGAAATATTATTCTGAAAATTCGTTTCTGAATTTTTTTACCCACTACACCCATGAGGGAAAAATTGTTGCTGTTGTCACACCTCCGCCGGGAATCGAACCCGGGGCCTTTGGCTTTACGCACCAATGCTCTGACCAACTAAGCTACGAGAGGTGACAACAGCAACCACGACCAACCGACCTACAAAGTTAACGATCCGTCGAACTAATGTAACTATATACTGAATATACCATGATTAAACATACATATAATTTAGACAACAGCAACAATTTTTCCCTCATTAATTTGAGGTAGTGTGTAGTGGGTAAAAAAATTCAGAAATGAATTTTCAGAGTAATATTTATTATTAAACTAAATCACTTCTAAAAGATGTCTAAATTATATGTATGTTTAATGACTGAAGTGTTTTGGTTGCAGGGAATTTTTTACTTCTATTTCCGCCTCTCGAAATTAAATAAATGATTATCGCCTATACAAATAAATAAAACTGGTGCTTCGTATGGCATATTACAAGATATGTCGTGTCCTAAACAAAAATGTAACTTTTCCATTGAATGACCCCAATGGAAACGAAAAGGTCTTGTCTTTCTCCAACCAAATAATTATTGTTCTTAGAATTAAAGCTTGACTAGGACTCTGTTCCTCGCAGATTTTGGCGCAGCACTCAATACTATTGGGTTGTAAATTCCGTTCAGGAATCAGGAGGATTTTTATTGCTTAATGTAAATTCCGTCCAATATATATATTCCCTCTGTAAGGGTGTTAGTTTCACAGGCGAATTAAGAGGATACCGTGGATAGAAAAGGTTAGAAATGAAGAAATATTAGAAAGAATAGGAGAACAGAGGACTCTATGGAAGTCGATAAGAAATAGACGAGATAGGTTGATAGGACATCTCAGGCATGAAGGTCTAGTCAGAGACATATTAGAGACAGAACAGGAGTTAGGAGGAGTAGAAGCAGACCTAGATTAGATTACTGTTCACAAATAGTTAAGGATGTGGGATATTCTAGTTTTAGGGAAATGCGAAGATTAACTCAGGATAGGAAAGAGTGGAGGTGCGTGTCCAACCAGTCTTAGGACTGACAACCTTATGATGATGATCATGATGATATATATTTACATTTAACGAACAAGCATTTTTTAGGTTATTCGTGTCATACGTCCAATTTTATCCCCTCTAAGCCTACTCTAACGTTACGGTTATCAGCTCTTGTCAGGCATTTTTGACAGCTGTCATAGTCAGCCACCTATTATGGCTTTTCCGCATATCCCCTTCACCTGTTGCTCCCTGATCTTAAAGTTCTCCTCTATTACTGCATCCGGAGACATTTCAACCGTCGCCCTTTTGTCATCACTAGATGGTGCTCCACTAGTAACACCTGTATAGATCTCATTACCCTGACAGCTGTCAAAGATGGCTAACAACAGCTGATATCGTAACGTAACATCATATTAGGTACGATGAACTGAACTAAATGTTGATACTTCGGTCTGTCTGAATTTTTTAAATTTAATATTTGATGTAGAAGAAGTTACTTCGTTAGTATTAGGAGATAATTAGTTATCAAGTTCGTCGAAGCATCATTAAAAGTAAAATTTCAAACGTTATTAACGATCTTAATTAACGAAACTGATGAACTGCAAAAATAGTATTATTAATTAACTAGAATGGAATAAAGAGGCATTTTTACTATATTTTTATTATGATTTGCTTAATATATTGAGTTAAGTTTAAGCACAACAGAAATATTTTGATAATAATTCTGAACGTTTTTCTTCGAATTCGTGATTCGTTAGCAACTGAGCGTCGTCTTAGATTCTTACCCGACACTGCTGTTTTGGACTTTTTGGTCATGGAAAGCAAAATGGCACAACAGGTTATCCAAAAAATACTGCTGGGCTTCATATCCGGTGCAGACAGTTTCAGTGGTCATTTTGTTTAGTTGTTGTGTCCCAGTTACGTTTGCATTTATTTCCGTACTTCACTGAGTCGCCAGCTTTTATGGCTGAAACAAAAATAAATGTTCTATTAAGCGAAAACAAATATTTTTCATCGATGCTGCAAATGCAATTAAATATTGATTTAATGATTTATTAAGTAAATCAGTAACTAGAGAAGATCGGTGACCATCAAAATCGTATCTAATCCTCATGTGTTTAGTCCATCAAGCCAAGAAAAAGGCTAACATATGTGATTCATTCTTCAGATTTAGTTACAATAATTTAAATCCTCGATTGTAGCACCCATATCGATCTAGGTTATCTACATACACCATGTCTAATCAGCACTCCGAAATATTCGAAATGTAAGATCTGAAGACACTGTAAAGTACATTTCGTGATAGCGCCACAACGTAGGGGGTGTAACAAGTGTGCAACCGCGCACACAAGGGACGAAACACTCATACCTACCGGTGACCTTTCCAACAGCTGGTACACAGACAAGCCAATTGTACCTACGCGTGACTTAGTAGTTACTGCTCGATTGGCAAACTTACTGCTATCCCAACAAAATACAAAAATTAGTTGAGTGAGAAATATCAAACAAAAAGACAATTTATTTACACACAAACATGGTGGTCACTGATCAGACATAGTAACTGTATTGCAGCTAATAAAGATGTTACTACCTATACAAAATTTTCACCCTTGTTTTTTAAATATCATAATTAAATGTTGTAGAAAATATGTAAATAATTATCATAATGAGTCTATATAGTAGTTTACGTAGTCTTTCTTAATTTAAAATGCTTAGAATCAAGGCAATTCGTTTTCTTAATTAAAGCGAAAGTAGGGCCGCCTTTTCACGTAGAGGGTTCCTTATTTATCTGTCATTATTCAGTTAGAAGTTACGCTTCATAAAGGCGCCCTTGTAATTGGTGTACACATTGCCATTAAAATATAACGCGACGCTGAGCATTCGAAGGCGTCGTTGTCAGTCGTTTCAATTACGCTACGGACTTTTAATAGCTTGCAACGATGCCTAACACGAATTAAAAATACAAGAAAACGACAATGACGTCGTTACTTTCCGTGTCCAATCGTTCGACGGCAATTTAAAATTAAATCTCCTAAATCACTTAGCTGCAATGATGACTTCTTTGACGAGATATTAAAATAAGGAGAAATATTTTCGAGTAAGCAAATACACGAAGAAAGTTGTTGACATGATGCTTTGAGTAATTGGACTCTGTTTTAAGTTGAAACCCCTGACAGGTTTTGGGGCGCCAAGACTCCAAACAAATGAATTTCTTCAGTAACTGCTTCTGGAAGACATGATATCCGAATACAGGTGGTGTAACGCCATCTAATGGGTATTTGCTGCTACTTAAATGTTTCAAGCGTATGTCAAGGCTTTAGTTAGTTGTTTTAACTGGCCTAGCTAAAAGATAGGCATGTAAATCAATTATCACGAACGATTAACTGCTTGGTAACCTTTGCAATGTCTTATCTAAAGCTTTAAATACTTTAGGAGCGGCAAATACCTACCAGATGGCAATACCCTGTTTCTAATTGGATATTACAATAACCCCCTCATTAAGAGTTTCTTTAATTTAGTTAGTAATTTTTGACCAAGAACTTAAAGGCTGTTTATTCTGGAAGACATAGGATCTTAATGTAACACGACGTTAAAGTGTGTCTTCCATTTGCGGAACAGCTACCATATTTTTATTTAATAGGTGGCCAAGCGCCAAAATTTATGATCCATAATAAGGCTTGCTCCAATCTAAGGCATTCTCTTCTTTTAAACTTAAATTTTGTTAGAAATTTCGCAATTATCCCACACGCTCTCATCCAGGAGCTCATCTCTGTTTGGCAACTTAACCTTTGTAAGGTCAGATTTACGATTTTTATTTTTTTCCCTTCCGTCATTTATATTAATTTACCCCGTTCTACCCCTGACTTTTAAGTTAATGATATATAACTTCAAAAATTTGCAATTCTTGGTTGTGGTTTCGCAAATTTCATGCAGTGGATATCATTTTGCTATAGGTAGCGATGTTAAATCTAAGTCCCTTGAATTTAAAGTATACTTTTGTACAAAATTCGTGTGGCTATAGTGACTTCGGATGTAATGCCGAGTTCGGGTGTAGCGACTGTTTTTAGTGAATCATTTGTAACAAACAAATCCCTAGTAATCCCATGCAGACACACAGATGGTCAGCAACTGTACATATGTATCTGTATTTCTTTACCTTTGCCTGTAACGACTTCCGGATATAACGACAAAATCGTTTTACCTGATATTTAACAAATGACAATCAGAAAAACAATTTATGCATAACGTTGGGGTCCCTGACAAGGGGTTTATTTTTTATTGCCAAATGCAAATTAGAGTTGTAGATATAAAATACATATTTAATTTGGCATTGCAAAATTTCATGTGTAATTAACCTTTACAAAAACCTCCCCCTATAACAGTGGGAAAATCCGAGTCCGAGTTCTCCGTTTGTAGTGTTTACGTGACATTCATTTACATACAGCGACGAGAACTTTACTGTTTTCGTGTTCGGTAAACATAATTAAGGGAATGTGAAACCATATATATACGCTGGGGGTTGACTTGCATACCGGTTTCAGGCGTAATGACACCTCCACCCCAATCCGCCCCGTCTTATAGGCCATTGACCAGCAAGCAGGCCTCCGTCTTATCAGATAAGAGGGAATGTCCATTATGGAATTAGTTTTCCCGCAGTAGGGAAACAAAGGCATGACGCTCGAACAGATCCCGAACACCTGCTTTCTATCTTAATTTCGGTAGTTTATTCCGGAAAGGGATAATTTGGTCACGTGGACGGACGAACCCGTGCACGATAGCATTATCTTTGAGACTGGCAATAATCCAACATTTCTATAAATTCTAATTTAATTTATGGGTATTCTATAAATAATAACTTTAGTACTTGAATTATATACGACCATAGGAAGTCCAGAAAATACCACAAATGGCGCGGTAAACGCCATCTCTAGTACGATGATACATTTTAAGATTACGTATACTCCAACAAGGTCCATTTAATATGTATGGATATCTACTTGCTGAAATGAATCCCGCCGTAGCTAACCTCAACGTGACAGGCACGTTACCATAATCGAATAAAATGATTCAAAGTGGTCTGTATTCTGTCGAAACTGCCAGACGCGGATCGCGATTTCGATATTTTTGGATCTCATCAGCGCGTCGCAGGCAGCTCCGACAGAACACAGACCAACCTGCTGTCTTAACAGCGCGTTCAGCAGGTAGATATCCATATATTTAAATGGACCTTGTTGGAGCATACGTAATCCTAAAATGTAGCATCGTACTACAGTTGGCGTTTACCGCGCCATTTGTGGTATCTTCTAAAACGCGCTGTTAAGACAGCAGGTAAAGGTTGGTTTGTGTTCTGTCGGAGCTGGCTGCGACGCGCTGATGAGATCCAAAAAGATCGAAATCGCGATCCGCGTCTGGCAGTTTCGACAGAATACAGACCACTTCGAATTATTTTATTATTTTATAAGAAAGTCCACTGAAGATTTTGACTGAATGACAAAGAGAATGATCTGAACCTTATCCAGTGACTACACTTATTAAAAAAAAAACAAACCTTAACCAAACCGTTTACATCGCGCATAAAAAATTGTAACTCAAGTCCGTATAAATTGAAGTCCGGAGGAAACCTAATTTTCTGTGGTCTCCGGAATAAAACTAGAGATTTGGTGACCCTAAAGAATCAGAGTTGAAATTTCTTGATGTGCCTACGTATACTTCTTATAGGGTTTCCTTTCTTTATTCAGGTTCGCACCTGATTAATTTTAATGATCTTAATTGACTTAATTGATTTTAAAAATGGCCGCCGCATCTAAGAAAACAAAAATGTAATTAATAAAACATTTAAGCCTGATATATTTGTGCTTGTTAACGTCAAGAACAATGATTAATTACTTCAAATTATAATTTTGTTTACGGTTTATTTAGTATACGTATAAATATACATTAAGTTTCAGCCCTATATTTAAAGGTACCAAAATATGAATTTATCCAGCCAAATCGTTTGAGTTAGGCTCATTTACAGTAACTAATTAAAATATCAATAACTTCTGAAGACGTACACTTTTAATAATGATTTCCGAATTTTCAAATTAACTAGTCCAGAGTACATTCAAGGTCATTCCTTTTTATTAAAAGCTACCCTACCCTGCGCTGTTCTTTGTTCCAGCGCTTTCTCTATCCTGAGTTATCAGACTACTGCTGTCTCTTGACAGCAGCTAGAGTACGTATATCTGAATTTTGTCGAAATTGTTTGCAGCGCACTGATGAGGTCCTACAAGATCGAAATCACGATCCGCAGTTTCGACAAAATATTAACCACCATGAACTTCTTTGTTCGATTTGGTTACATGACTACCACGTATGGTAAGCTACGCCGTGGATCCAGTTCAGCAAGTAGATATCCATCAATGAACCTTGTTGAACATATTGAATTCCACTAAATGTGCACTGTAAAATAGACGGCATTCACCACATCGTTTGTGGTACTTCATGACTACCTAGGTATAGACAATCGATGACTTCTTTAAGCTTATTATCTCCCAATTAGAAGAGAAAAGACTCTTTTGTTTTGGTACTTCCTGCAATTCTGTGTTAGAATAAACTAGTGGTTTCATAGTCCAAAGACTCATTAGTTTTTGATGATATCTCACACCAATTGGCATCAAATCAATCGAGAAACAAAAGTCTTTGTGATGTGTAATTGATAATTAAATAAATGTAGACAATGGGTCTCCAAATAGCAGACCTGGAGATTGAAAGGATTATGACATCAACTTCCATTTAATAAGTTGGGCAATTGGACCAAAGTAGTGTGTCCACCGATATAGCGATTTGTGACCAAAAAGCTCAAAGGGCCAATACAATGATTGATACGAAAAATTAGAAGAAGTGGTTAGTTTTAGGTATTTGGGAAGTCGGATAACTCAGGATGGAAGGAGCAGTAGAGATATAAAACAGGGGATAGTGCTTCAATAGAAAGAAATCACATTGGGTGCGGCGGAAAAGAAAAGGTTAGAAGCGTTTGAAATGTGGTGTTACCGGCAAATGATGAGGACATCGTGGATAGAGAAGGTTAGAAATGAAGAAGTATTAGAAAGAATGAGGACTCTATGGAAAACAATAAAAAATAGGCGAGATAGGTTGGTAGGACACCTTCTCAGGCATGAAGGTCTAGTCAGAGACATATAAGAGGCAGAGACAGGAGTTAGGAGGGGTAGAGGTAGACCTAGATTAGATTACTGTTCGCAAATTGTTGAGGATGTGGGTTGTTCTGGTTTTAGGGAAATGCGAAGATTAGTTCAGGATAGGAAAGAGTGAAGGTGTTTGTCCAACCAGTCTTAGGACTGACAATCTTATGGTTGATGGTGATAGATTTTATTTTCGTGTGTTTATCAATTTGGCTTTGTTTTATCGACAGTTACGTAATTACATAATTATAAACGATTAAACGATACAGAAATAGTATAATAAAAGTAGCAGTCCAATCGTCGGAATCCGACGATTATTTATTGATCCGACGAGCTGTTGTGCAAGAATGAAAGTATTTTCACATTTGTTGCCAATTTATAAATCCAATTATTCCAGACGACTAGATTCGTTTTCCTTTATTAAACACGCAACACTTGGTTACCTCATTTATAAGTGAAAAAGTATACGTATTATATACCTTCGTCGTTCTTTGGTATTGTTACTTTGATGGTTGGCGGGAAGGTATAAAATGGACTATTGATTAAAGATAACTTTCATTTTACAGGACTCCACTATCGATTCACTAGGTATACGTACTGTATTGCAAGGTCAGACGCGAAATAACCATCAGACTCCCCATTTAAATATACATGTGCCTGTACGTTTACGTGGTAAAGACGTGTACGGGGAAAACGAATTGTTTTGGGGTTCCATGTCATAAGAAAGTTCGAGAATTACATCGTTGCTCCATAAAAATAATAGAAACTAGTTACACGAAGCGCATTTGTAAAATGTAATTGGGCGAAGCCGATATCAATAAAAAATAGACTTTCAAAATAAAAAACCACATGAATAATAGAAATGTTTCGTCAACTGAAAAGTGCGTGATGTTTTTTTGGTTTTAACACAAGGTGAAGCTTTTTCTTTTTCATCTGATTTAAAAAAAATGTCTGGTCGGCGCGGTCTGGAGCAGACAGACAAGCCCTAGCGATTTCTTTACCATATAGGTTCCACGCGTCGTGTATCATGACCTTTACACGGCGCGTGGATTACCCATCCACGCCCCCTGTGACGGGTTCGACGCGGCCTGGAGCGGACAGGCGCGTCCTAGCGGTTTCTTTGCCATTTTTTTAAACGGCGGCGGTCGCGTGGAATGTCAATCTGCGCTCCACGCGTTAAGTATCACAACCTTTACATGGCGCGTGGATTGCCAATCCACGCTACATGTAACTGGTTCAGCGCGGCCCTCCATGTGTCGTATACCATGACCTTTACACGGCGCGTGGATTACCCATTCTCGCCCCGTGTGGCGGGTTCGAGGCGGCCTGCAGCGGTCAGGCGCCTCCTAGCGGTTTCATTGCCATTTTTCGAGACGGCGGCGATCGCATGGAGTGCCAATCAGCGCTCCACGCGTCGTGTATCAAAATCTTTACATTGAGCGTGGATTACCAATCCACGTTCCGTGTAACGAATTCGACTCGGCTTGGAGCAGACAGGCGCGTCCCAGCGGTTTCTTAGTCATTTTTCTAGGCGGCGGCGGCGGCCGCGTGGAATGCTAGACTGCGCTCCACGCGTCGTATATCATAACCTTTACATGGAGCGCGTATTACCAATCCACCTTCCATGTAACGAATTCTATGCGGCTTGGAGCAGACAGGCGCGTCCCAGCGGTTTCTTAGTCATTTTTCTAGGCGGCGGCGGCGGCCGCGTGGAATGCTAGACTGCGCTCCACGCGTCGTATATCATAACCTTTACATGGAGCGCGTATTACCAATCCACCTTCCATGTAACGAATTCTATGCGGCTTGGAGCAGACAGGCGCGTCCTAGCGGTTTCTTAGTCATTTTTCTAGGCGGCGGCGGCGGCCGCGTGGAATGCTAGACTGCGCTCCACGCGTCGTATATCATAACCTTTACATGGAGCGCGTATTACCAATCCACCTTCCATGTAACGAATTCTATGCGGCTTGGAGCAGACAGGCGCGTCCTAGCGGTTTCTTAGTCATTTTTCTAGGCGGCGGCGGCGGCCGCGTGGAATGCTAGACTGCGCTCCACGCGTCGTGTATCATGACCTTCACACGGCGCGTGGATACCCATTCACGCCCCGTGTAACGGATTTTTACGCGGTCTGGAGCGAACAGGCGACTCCTAGCAGTTTCTTTGCCATTTTTCGTAGCGGCGATCGCGGATTGGATCCACGCTCCGTGTAACGGGTTCGGCACGATCTGGAGAAGGCCCTTAACTAGGTACGTCAACAATGAGACTATATGACTTATTTCAACAAAAACCAATAGTAATAGAGTAATAGTAATAGAATACCCAAATATTCTACGTTTTGAATTGAATTGACAATTCCCACAATGAGGATGAGAGAACGTTTCCATTTTCAAAAATTATTCGTGGTAATTGGGTAAGTCCCTTCTGGGCGTAACTTAGATAGTATTTTCGACAAATTTATTCAAGTCAAATGTGTTGTTGGTATAGGTATATTTTCTGGATTGGTCCGTGCTAAAGATCCGCTCCGGTCTCTATTTATGTAATAAGTGTAGCAGTGTAGAAAAGGGAGAGCAGAAGCCGTATAACAATACATATAAATTTTGTCACCGTCCGCACTCCCCCATCTCCATTAACTGGGCTTGATAATACAAATTTTACGATTTCATCTCTGGTTCCTCACCTACACGACCTTTCCCGGTTATCTCGCTTTCTACGTGCTCATTGGACAACGCCGTGGCAGCCACCTACCGCTCTAGAACTCAGAACTCGCAGGATTAGCACGTAAACTATGTATGTATTTGTCTCGGCAATTTTTGTTCCCCAAAACGGTAATTCGGGATCCGGTACACACTTCGACATGCGAACGTATCACTTGTAGCAAAATTTCAGCTCCACGAACGGTTTCAGGCGATCCCAAGAGACATATAGGAATTTAGAGAACTTATTAAATTCGCAGAATCAGCCAAAGGAACGCAATACAATTGTCTAATCTTTTTCAACATCTATAAACGTTTCACATTACAAAAGAACATATAACAAATCGTTATAAGACTGGTTGGACATGCACCTCCTCTGTTTCCTATCCTGAACTAATCTTCGCAGAAATCACAGATAAACTTGGACTAATGCAGACGCATCCGAATTCGAACAAGTATCTTTCCGAATGCTATAAGCAATAGACCTCTTGGTCATGCCTTTTAGTAAGATTACTGGTCACAAATAATTCCAGTTTTAGGCAAACGCGAAAAATTGGAGGTGCGCATCTAATCAATCATAGGACTGATGATCCCATGATGATGAATTGCTTCTACTTGGATCACATCAGGCGTCGATGTACAAAATTGCCTTGTACTGAGTTATGAACCCAATGAATTCTCTGATTGTGCTAGCTGCAGCATAATTCTACACGAGGTATTTCTACGCATTGTTTCGAAAACCCGCAGCGTTTCCCCTTTTCACCCATTTTGATGGGTCAGCGGGTTGTATTCAATGCAACTAATGCATACATGTTTAGTAGTCGTAGATTTCGGTTTATTTGAAAACAATATTGTTTAATATCTCCCTCAGCTGTATCGATTTTTTCGTTTGCCAAAAGTTGATAAGTTATAGAGGAGTTTCTTTTGTGATGTACACCCATTTCATTTCATCACCAGTCGTCATTCCTACAACTATTTTAATCATCGGATGTTTTCTTCAATTAATTTTAGCCCATCAAATTTAAGTAGTAGATGCAAATACATTTTTTAATCGATAAATAGTACGTCTACTTTCCTTCCTATAAACTCACGATGTTCTTTAAAATATTCTATGATGTTAGAGAACTCATTTTAATTATTTCCGTCGTTTCCTCATTCCTAATTCCACTTATTTAGCATCAGGAATGAATAGTCGGATGGGTTCGTGAGGCACTCGCAATCATTTCTATTGAATTTGTTTTCAATTTTCGCATTGAAGCTTCTCGAATTCGATGTTTCAACTTTCCCGTTGCACATCGGAGAATTTTAACATCTTCGAAAAATTGGCTGCAGTAAAGAAAGGCTTGCGCCTGGAATCCAATAAGTTGTCAACTGAATTTGTTAGAAACCGAACTAAATTCTCGTTTCCATTCTGATGAGACATGTCGCGGATCTCGTTACATTGACTCTAATAAAGCACTTTAAAGGTCGTCCTAAATATACGTCAAATAATTGCCAATTTGTTCCAATAAATTTACTCACTTAACAGTCGTTATTTAACGGAAAAAGCCACTTTACAATCCTATTGTAAGAGCGCCCTTTGATTAAAAGAAACCTAACTTCAATTGCAATTGTATCTTCTAGATTGTCTATTTTTATCTAATTAATTTTATATTTAACGATCCTGTTTGGAATAAAATTAAATAGTTAAACCTTTGTTATTGATACTAGATTCGTTTTAAAAATCGATACTAAAAATCGCTCGACTATTGTAGAAAGATACCCTACCCCTGAGTAAGTGAGCTTTTATTTTGATAAGAATACGTTTTCAGTTCGAAATCTCTATTTATAAATCAAATTCCTGATGTAGCGGGCACGGGTCGTTAGATCCAAATAAAGTTAATAATCTACTTCGAGGCAACGGCACTTACTACCACTGCATACTAATTGAGAATGCGGTTGCCATTTACATTACTAGCTATAACGATTACTTAACAATATTGACAACTCATTCCGAATACATAATATCGTCAGTTTGCACCAAAAAGTTCGATTGCATTTGATATACGAGTTCGATCACGGGAATGGGTTTTCTACCCTTATTATGCGACTGAATAAGGGAGCGACCGCGTAGCGTAATTGGTAAGAGAACAGTTTATGATGCAAACGGTCGCCGGTTCAAATCTAACAGAAGACAAGAGAAAAAAGTACGTAATATTAAAAAAAATCCATTAGATCTCTTCTGGTGGCTAGATAAAATAGAGAACACTTAAGGATAGAGTTACAGAGAACATACGATATTGATATGAAAATACCTTTACAGTTCTTGCAATAGATGCTATCTAGTTTATGCTATAATGAATAATGTACCGAGTTTTATCAAAAAAGTAGTAGTATGCTGCAGGTCACAACTGTTAAAATTTATATTCAGTGTACGTTTCTGATTAAAATTGTCACCTTCATATGCATTTTAGCATATAATATACCGCATGAATATATGTTTAGATATCATGCGTGTGAAACATATCGAAAACCTTGTGCCCATCAACGTACTGCCAATGCCCATGAAAAAACAGAATCCTCAAAACCAAACATTCCTTTTATATATTATAATTCGGTCGGAGGTCAAGAATTGAATCATATTATACGTGCGTGTTATTATTCTCCCCGTTGTGCGAGGGAGTTTATCGGATTCATATAAAAAGGTGACCGTATTTACGGTTAAATCAATTCTAAAGTTAACTCACAATCAGTTATTTAACGTTCAACAAGTCGAAGTTACATTAAAAACGAAATGGTGAAGTTATTGGTGGTGTTTTTTGTCCTTGTGGCAAGTGTCTATGGGAAACCCCAAGTTCCAGTCTACAGTTATTCTTATTCAACGGTGGTGCAACATGGCGTACCATACCCCTTAGCAAGTAAGTCAATTTTTCTTTTTTTTTGGTTCCATACGTCGATGTGAAGAGATAGAACCCTCAGAGTGCAAGTTGTAAGTTCTGTTTTTATTTAAAGAATTTGAGTGAAAAAAGAAGTTTGCTATTAGTATTTTATAAAACTTTAAGGCCATTGTTATACAAGTTTAAAGTCCCTACCCTCTTCCATCCCAATTTAAGTTGGAATTGTTTCTCGTTTTTAATCTGCTTCAGTGTTAAAAACTCGGTTTTTCATCCAGTGACATTTTTAATGCCTACAGTTTCCTTTCTCAATCCCAATTTAAAAATTTATACGGATCACATTTTTCTTTAATAAACAAAAACATTAAATCCCTTGTGAATTATATTATCTAATATGCATACTGCGTTTTGCGAAAAAATAAATTTAAACTTTTCAGGTTATAAGTTAACCACCCAACCGCAAGTAGTTGAAGTTCCCCAGCCATCTGAGTCCCACCCACCTGTTAGTCGAGGGGCTGAAGTTCCCGTCAAGAATGTTACCAAAGAAATCGAACAAGAAGTTGAAGAAAAAGAAGGAACGACGACCGAAAATCCGGAAATCGAAACAACAACCGAACCCGAATCGGAAGCGATCAGAGAAGAAAATTCACATAATACAAAAGATGACAAGGAAAAATTATCCGAAAATACGAAAGTGACAACCCCTGAAGGCAAAGGGGTGTATTACATTTACCATCCGACTAATGGAGTTTTGCAAAAAGTCGTGTATTCCACCAAAAACGACGAGAAGGAAATGGCACTTGTCGCACAGCTCAAGTACCAAAACGTCGAGCCCATTAAGGAGCCAATTTATACTTATAATCCCGAAACATTTGTCCTACAACCCTTAAAATTAGCTTAGCCATAAACAAGAAATACGTTCGTCGCAAGTTATGTTCCAAATTAACCGACGAAACACAACGTTATCTACCCGAAACTTCTCCTTTTTCTCTCAGATATAAATTATTATAAATCACCCTATCTACTTCCACGAGAATATCGAAAGAGGTGGAAAAACTTCCCCAGACCTGAAAAATAAATCTTACAGCTTTCACCATAATGAAAACGAAAATCTGTTGTCAGGAGCGCAAGAGAAAGCAATAATTTTAACCACGTCAACCGTCAAGAAGCCATACTGATTTTGATTCCAATCTCAAGCAAGATCCATCATCACCTCCAAACACGAAAAGCATTATTTATTTTTTATGTATCTCTGTCGTTTATTTTTAAAATAAAATATTTATATCAACATGCACTAATAGTATTTATTTAAAATCCTCCAAACAATACATAAATAATTAAACAATTTAATTTAACGTTTTAAAACAAGTTAAGACAGCGTTAAGTTTTAAGCACTACGGATCGGCAAATGTTTTATGCAAAGGACGTAGAAAATAAATTCAAGTCCAGGCCACACAGCACTTGGCAAAGGGCCCTTATAAAAAGCACCTGCGGACAAAGGGTAGTAACATAAATTAAGGGTGGAAAATGAGAAGGCTGGCTAAAATATCAGGGCAAAGAGGTAGGCAAGAAATTACGATTTGCGGTCAATCTTATTATATATATTTGTTTTTCCGAAGGTATAATACGCCAGAAACATGGGGTTACTCAAACCGGGGTTAAATCTAATCCACGTGTAGATAACTTAATCCTTTAAATTGTTTGAGTTAGATTTTTATAGTTCAATTCACTTGAAAACTTGGGTCAATTTAAAGTTACAGATGTTAAGACTGACTCGTTATATGTTTGTACGTTAGATATAAATTCTTGTCAATAACTTTTCAGTTATATTTATCTTGAAGTTTCCGAAGGCAAGACGATGTCTTGGCATTCAAACATTTCCATTTAAGTATCTGAAATGTTGTCAACTTTTCCAGTAAGATGGAATTAATGATTGTATTCTGTAATAAGAATAACAAACAGTACTGCAAAACTTTACATTGATTTAACTTTATAAGGGAATATAAATAAAAGTAAAACAAAAATGCTGGTATGCAAGGGAAGAACAAGTAGGGAAATAGCGAATGTAAAGATAGGAGACGAAAAATTAGAAGAAGTGGCTGATTTTAGGTATCTAGGAAGTCAGATAAGTCAGGACGGAAGGAGTAGTAGGGATATAAAGCAGAGGATAACGCAGGATCGAGAACGGTTAATTAAGTCCAACCAGTCTTAGGACTGACGACCTTATGATGATGATGACCTTATTAAGACTGATGTATTGAATAAACTAAGATTAAGTAGACCAACTGAAATGGGCACGGACTCATAGGGATTCATAAAAATAAAGACGCGCAATTCTAATTTTAAAACTAGAGGTGCTCCAAATAGTGATAACCGAGTACCCGGCAAAATCCCTAGGGTTAATGGTTCATATCTTTGTTCTAGCGGGTTTTCCATTAAACACCATACCACCTTCACCATCATCCCCATCCACATTAAATCCTGTTCAAAAAGTCGTTCGTTTAAACACTAAACCAATGAAATTTTAATTCTTAGTTAGTGGATTTTCAACGAGAGGGCTGAAACAAGCCAGGCCCTAAAAAAGGTACACTGGATGGGCCGGGTACCTGGCCTATCTCCAGTTAAAACAATTTGGAGATTTTTCGAGCTGTTATACTTGTTAATATTTGCTAAATACGATCCGTTTAAGTGATACATTCCTGTATCTGCTACTTATATGTACATATATAGAAACAGCAAACAGAATTGTTTACTTTCGAGGATATAAATCGTTTACTTTTACTCGTTTAATTTACCGTCTGTTTGGACATGGTAGTGGCCAGAAATTACCAGTATTTGTTATGCAATTCAAGCCGTTATAGATGTTGCCCAAACCGCAGGTACTTCTGCAAACTTTCAAAACGAACTTTGGAACTTTACTTCGCCACCCATCTCCGCACTTAAAACAAATTTCCTCTCCCTTCGTGTGAGTTGATATTCCCGGCAAGATCCGACTTGACATTAACAACCCCAATTAGTCGAATTTAAATGTCGGACGACAGCTCGCCACCTGTTTGTTTTAATGTTAATGTCGAAACGTTTTATAACACAAGACGGCACGGATGTACGCGCCATTATTATTTTAAAGGCAGAAATTCGAACAAACGATTAATTAATAATTCAACAAAACAAAAGAATTATCGTATACTCTCGTTTGTTTAGGGTTCTGAGTGACAGCTGACTGAGTGAAGAATTCTTTTTTGTTTTTTAACGCTTTTTGTCTACATCTGCTTCTATTATGTTCATTATTATTGAAGGGTAAAGCGCCGACGGTATTAATTAAAAAATCGATGGGTATTAAAGTGGGAGCGGTATTATAGGTAGATAAAGATAGGAGATTTGTCTCTAAACGGAATAAATAAAACAGAAGCCCACGCAATGCCGGTAATTTGGGGAAGTTCGATTTTTTTGACATCAAGAGTTCATTAACTGCGTTTTAAAACTCTTTCATGAGGAGACTGGATATACTCCACAAGGATTACATGAAATTGTGTATTCATCCTGGATTAAAAAAGAACATATTTAGAGCGTGAAAATATCCTTAGGGTAAATGTTACAATTTCCATTAAAATTCTTGTTTGTTTTTGATTATTAAAGAAGACAACCTACAAAACAGTTTGTGACATTAATTATTTTGGATACCAAACTTAATTACATTTAATTAATACATGTATATAGGGTGGATTAAAAATTTGCCTTATTTTAAAACGTTGGTGAATTAAATTTTTGAATTAATTTTACTCACCGCAGATAACCTCAAATCAATGAGAAAAAAGTGTTGCCACTGTTACTCCCTCGCCGGGAAACGAATCTGGACTCCTCACTCCTAACTAATTTGAGGTTATCCCTAGTGGGTAAAGTAAATTCAAAATATTAAACCACTAATGCATTGAATTTAATCGTACAAAATATTTAAAGTGTTTTACTAGTTGATGTTACTTCAAATGACTCTTAATTCTACAAAAATCGGGTTAATTGACTCAAGAATGAAAATTTAATGTGACGGAAGATTCACATATTCCATCTTTTTGCTTTTAAGTGATTGCTTTATAAATTTTCTATGATAAATTTTTTTTATTTACAGGTTGGCCAATCTGATTGAATTCCGTGCAGATATTGGTGAGTGTTATTTCTTTGATTTTGTTTTCGTATTATATGCAAAATGGTTCAGACATTTCCTGGCAATTCTTACGTTATGCCTGATCTTTTTATTGATGCCAAACATACATTTATGCCCAAATTTTATTCTCTCGTAAAATGTTATATAAATGATCACATGAACACTGTGGACAAGGAACATACATTGTGTTGCAAATCATCGATGACGTTAAAAATAAACATCTCAAAATTGAGTTTGATGGCTCATCAAACGATGGAAGAAAATTCGTTTTCCTGCTTTCTGTTTTCCTTTGCAGGGCAGTATATTTTTATGCTGATCGGAAATTGATCGATTTCAGGGGACCCATAAATAATTTACCATAACGATTTTGTCCCACGTAAAAATTTTGTGCGAAAATAAAAAGGTATCTGTAATAACTAATTTTTGATGCCCCATAAGTTTTTTGCTAACGTGTTTCTAAAAAGGTATAAATGTTGGAACATACGTAATCCTAAAATGCAGCATCGTGCTACAGATGGCGTTTACCGCGCCATTTGTGGTATTTTCTAAAACGCACTGTTAAGACAGCAGATAAAAGTTGGTCTGTGTTCTGTCGGAGCTGCGTGCGCGCGCTGATGAGATCCAAAAAGATCGAAATCGCGATCCGCGTCTGGCAGTTTCGACAGAATACAGACCACTTTGAATTATTTTATTCGATTATGGTAACGTGCCTATCACGTTGAGGTTAGGTACGCCGGGATTCGTTTCAGCAAGTAGATATCCACACAAGTGCAACTTGTTGGAGCATACGTAATCCTAAAATATAGCATCGTGCTACAGATGGCGTTTACTGCGCCATTTGTGGTATTTTCTAAAATGTATTACACTTACTTACCCAATTATTATTATCGCGAAATAAATGTGCAGTGGACGTTGGTGTATCTGTTTTATGTCCCCAAAGAAGTTATGTTTTTTTGGAAATAGAAGGTACACAGGTAAATAATAAGGTAGACAAGTACAAATAGCGTAAGTGCCAATTTTATCGTTTTTGTCTTATTAAAACATATCATAATTGCAAAAAGAAACAAACTGGTAGATAATAATTTGAAGTTTAAAATTCTCTTGTCAAAAGATCATTTCAGCGAAGCGAAACATAAGCTTTCGTTTTCAAAAATGGAAAATCCACTTTGATTTTTTGTTGATGTTATCTGCTAATGTATTAATCGTGAAACTCACTTAGTATTTCTCTGATTTTAAAGCTTTTATCAAAGCAAATTGCTCCATTAAAAAAAAAGTATTAAACAGTACAAAAACATTTGGCAGCAAACGAAACATTCACGCACATTAGTGTGGTCGAATTGCTTATTGATTTTAGTCAGTTTTTGCGCAAAAATTAAACATGATAAAAGAATAACAAAAATCATACTTTTAATCCCATTTTGTTGTTAGTTCACAATGAAGTGCTATACGATGGGCTTTTGTATATTTATACTTTGAACCGTTTTTTTGTTGAAAATTGTGTCCAGGAATATAAATTAATGCCAATTTAACATTTGAGGTTTATGGGTTAAATATCGACAAATGGCAAAGAAAGCAATCTAGGTGAATATAAAGTATCCATAGATATCTAGGTATCAAACAGAGTTTGTTGGGGGCAATTCTGGGTCACGGTTTGCTATACCATTGTCTGATTTGAGGCGGGTCGCTATTTTTAGATAAAAAGTGATTAATGATTCAAAGCCACGTTACGTTTTCATACGATATATAACTACATAATTTCGAATAAAAATTGCAAGAAAGGGAAAAAAAACCGAAAACGAAACGCCATAATTAGAAGAATTGTAACTACAATATAGGTATAGATAAAAGAAATGGGCAAGATTATAATGCAGTAACAGAAATCTTTGAAAAACAAAGAAACAACTGCTTCCACCATAAAAACAAAAGATATTTTGTCGCTAATTGATTGTTAGTTTGTGTTTTTATACCAAACCTTGCGCTATTGTTGTTTTATATCTCTACTAAGGCTTTTACCACCCTGAGTTATCTGACTCCCTAAATATCGAAAGTATGCAACTTTTTCTGGTTAATCGTCTTCCCTCTTTATATTAGTTATAATCGTACTTTTACTTCCCTTGATCCATAACAATATTTTTGTTTTATTTAAAGACAGGTAGTTAATAATCAATTTTTACCACTAAACTTTACATACTTTCTAAAATACAAATCTATTTGTAAAGTATTGAAAACAATTGTTTATGAAGGTGATAATTTGCCTGTTGGTTCATATTTTTTTGATAAAATACTAATCTTATCATTTTTATTATTGACCCATTTCGATAATATTTACCTAGTAGAGTATTAAAATATTTGATCCGATCGTTTTATGCCTTTTTCAATATCAATTTGTCAAGCAATGGACCGAATTACGTTTTTAAACCGGAATTTGTCAACACTCAGAAAGACACGATAAGATACAAAGCGACCGGAAAATTGCAAGGGTACTTCGACAGGATATGTATCGACTTGCCCAGTGAAGAACGACATCTGAAATTGAGTGTCAAATGTCAATTTGGTTCTATTTTCAAAAATACTTTTCTTCTGGGATTTCAGTATCTGGCAAAAATCGATCATCAATTTTCGATAAGTAAATCAAAGAAAGGTATATTTAGCGTTGTGATACTTGAGTCAGTCAAATTTCATCAAATCGTTGGCTTTATTTACAAATAAGAAAGGCTTTTTCACTAATATATATTTATAATAACGTTCTAGCATAGGGTTCTCTATGTTTTTGTTATCTTTCAGTTAGACGTTGATAAAATGATCGAAAATTTCACTTTTCTGATAATGATTGTAGAAATACTGCAAATGATGCGTAAAATACTATAAAGGCAATCGATTTATCGGTTTCAGAACAACAGCATTTGAAACTTTATCATAATTTATTAAGCGGTTTAAAAGATATTTGTGAATCTTTAATTAGAAATCACTAATTTTGATATATTCGAGATGGAAGAAAGCAATTGAAAACGTCAACGGGTCCAAATGTGAATACTTGACTGTATACTTGGTTGCATACACTGTAATGACATGCGATAACCTTTAAACTTTCACCATCAACAAATTACTTTCTCGCCCTCCATCTTTATCCATACTTTGGAAAGCAGGTAAATCAGTGACTTAACCATTAGAAACATACTTGCCAGACCATAACAAATGAGAATGTTCATGTTTCCATGAAATGTTCTCTGTTTACCTTTGAAGTTCTCCAGTTCTCTATTTGGTCATTGTTCCTAGATACGTTTCAAGTCTTTTGATAGTTACTAAACGTAGTAACTTCACATATTTATACTACAGTTCGTCGTTTAATCAATATATGCTTAAGGAAACCGAAATTAATTCCTTTGTCTCGCATAATCCTTCTAAAATTGATTTATACCGACTGCATTCGTGTTGATAACAGCAAGCAAACTTTGTAGGTGTATAACTTAGAAATTTATCACAATTTTTACTCTTTAGTTAATGCGTAGCAGTCTCAAACCATTCTCTTCGATTCATTTATGATAACATTTGAATACGTACTTCATTAGGTGCCCCTGCCATAAAACAACACGATAGAGAAGGACCCGTAAATTCACTAAACATTTTCGACAAGGTTAATTAATTCCCATTGTGAAACGACCTAGTGTTTGGGAGGAAAAAAAAGTTTTAATAGCTTGACTTAATCTAAGGGCAACCGTTTATTGTCCATTAAACTTTAATGTTATTTATTGGTGGTCGAAAAAAGCCGATAGACTTAACGGGGTTGAATAAAAGTAACTATCACCATCGTCTCGACCGCTTAATTGAACCTAACCACGAAAGTTCAGCTCTCCAAACAGAAGTCCTTTTATCGTTAGCTTTTTAGTGTCTTTTGGGGTATATTATTTAAATACCAAGAAAACACTAACAATAACGAATAACAATTTATATATAACAAGAACAAAACGAAAACACAAGTAACAAAAAGGCACAAGGAGTGAAACAAACAACGAGAACAAAGTGACAAGAAGAACAAGATAATGCAACAATAACAATAACAAAGACAACAAAAATGAAAACAATACAGATAAAAGCAGAAACATTTACAAATGGTAGTAGAGGCGGTAGACGACAGACTGTGTTGAGATATAAAAACTTTAAAAAAACTTTTGGGTGTTTCATTCCCACCAGCCAGTAATGCTAGTGAGTGGGCAGTCCCTCCGGACTATGCCGGAAGGTAGAGCGGAAGGCCCTCTTCAGACTGCTTTCAGGAATCGTGGGAATGGGTGGGTGATGGTTCGGGTGAGAAAGAAATGAAGACAGAAGAGAATGAAAGATTATCTGTGGAATATTACTGCCTCAGCATTTGTCTATGTGATCCAAGGAAACCACAGAAAAACTTGGACCAAGGCAGACGGACCCGGAATCGAACCGGCGTCCTCCCGAATGCTAAGAAATGGTCTAGACCTCTAGGCTATGCCGCTCGGTCTGATGAGATATGAAATTTGGGAGTATTTATAGGATAGGGTTGTTAGTAGATTTGGTAGAATGTTCTAGAAGGAAAAGTAGTGAGAGAGAGGGTGAAGACACTAGTTTATAGGAATACACAGAATTATATAGTAAAGAATCCAAGAGAAAACAGTTAAGGGTAAAACCAGATATTAGAATGGGAGTACATGCAGGTATGGTTGAAGTTGGATTTCCAGGTAAAAGTGATTGAAAGAGAGTTTAAATTTAAAGGAAACCAAAGTATTGGGTTGTTCGGAAAGTCATTTCGTTTTTTCCCGACAGAGGATTTAATTGTATTCTTTTGCACCCAACTTCACATTTAAGCCGTATAATTTTTATATGCTTTGAGAGCTCATATAGCAAGGCTTGTGTGTGAAAAATTCCAATTAATTCTACGCAGTAGTTTTTGGTTGGTGCCCTTTTAAATATGGAGAGCGATAAGCAGCATTTTCGACATATCTTACTGTTTTACTACAGAAAGGGTAAAAATGCTGTTCAAGCCAGAAAGAAATTGACTGATGTGTATGGAGAAGGTGTGTTGACAGTACGCCAGTGCCAGAACTGGTTCGCTAAATTTCGATCCGGCAATTTTGATGTCGAAGATGCACCACGTTCGGGAAGGCCGGTTGAAGCTGATAAAGACGCGATAAAGGCATTAGTTGATGTGAACCGGCGAATAACAACACGTGAGATCGGATTGAGGTTAAATTTATCAAATTCAACAGTTTATGACCACTTGAAAGGCCTGGGATTATCCTCGAAGCTCGATGTATGGGTTCCCCATGTTCTCACAGAGAGAAATCTGTGTCGCCGCATTGACGTCTGCGATTCGCTTCTCAAACGTCACGAAAATGATCCGTTTTTGAAGCGCATCATCACTGGGGACGAAAAATGGGTTGTATACAACAACGTCAAACGCAAGAGGTCATGGAGCAAAAAAGATGAACCGGCTCAAACCATTTCCAAAGCCGATATTCACCAAAAAAAGGTGATGCTGTCTGTTTGGTGGGATTTTAAAGGAATCGTTTTTTTTGAGCTTTTACCGGATAACACAACGATTAATTCGGAAGTCTACTGTCATCAGCTGGACAAACTGAATGATGCACTTCAACAGAAAAGGTCAGAACTAATCAACAGGAAAGGTGTAGTGTTTCACCAAGACAACGCGAGACCTCACACAAGTTTGGTCACTCGCCAAAAGCTTTTACAGCTTGAATGGGATACAATGCTACACCCACCATATTCTCCAGACCTGGCACCATCGGATTATTATTTGTTCCGGTCACTCCAAAATTTTTTAGACGGTAAAACCTTCACCTCAAATGAGGAGGTCAAAAACCTCCTCGATCAGTTTTTTGCCAGCAAAGACCAAAAATTTTATGAGCGTGGAATTATGCTACTACCAGAAAGATGGCAAAAGGTGTTGGACCAGAACGGTCAATATATAATTTAATAAAGTATTTGTTTATTATACGAAAACTGTCTTTCATTTCCACAAAAAAAAACGCAATGACTTTCCGAACAACCCTATATTTACAAGATAAGAAATTGAAAAGAATTGAAATAATATTTGAATTGAAATATCATTTGAAATGAAATAAAATTAGAAAACATATTTACACACAAAAAAAACAAGAGTTATTTCGCCACAGTTTTATTAAAAAGCGCAAGAAGCACTCGTGCATTTATCGTCTACCACCCACTCCAAGCGTGAGTACTGTGTCACTTTCGAGATGATAATTTTCTATTACTGTTGTCCGTCAAGTTCAAAATCAACACACAACCTCTATTTAGGGCTTTTGTTCTTGCAAAAACTTTTAATAGATATGAGTGAAGTCTGCAGGAAGCCGTACACGTCTGTCGCAGCAGTGGCGACGAGGCAGGTAGGGGGTGGAAAATGCACGAGGGTCGGAATATAAGCCCTTGACAAACTGAAGTCACGCTACGGTTCAGTTATTGACCCTCCTAAAACACCAAGCCTTTGTTTGCGAGAACGCAGTGTACCGCGTGTGCGGCATCTTTTGAATTAGTGATAATCGCCTGCTGTGTTACGTATTTCGTCTTTTATTGGTCTCTTATTTTCTCCTCGGAAATCTTGAGACACGCTTTTTCGTATTTACTTAAGAGCCCGCAGAAGACAGATGCCAAAATGGAACTGTAAATTAATACATTTTTATTAAGGAAATGAGTTGAAATTAGTATCACCAAAAGTACTCTTGACTAATGATGTACCGGATAGTGATCTTGCTGGGTACCTGGTAAAATCACTACGGTTATTGGTTCGTGTCTTCCTTTTTGTGGTCTTTCCATTAAATACTAACGTCCTAGCGTACAGGGCGTCATCATCCTAAGAAAGCTGCCGAATCCGTGGGGTACCGGATCCAAACGTGGTACCCGGCCGATCTCTACTGAGCATATATGCCAAGCAAAGATTTTATTACAAATCACTGCACAATTGTTTCAAATTAAAAAGAAAATAGAATTTCTTTGGAAAAATCTTTACGTTTATTCAATTTCTTAATCGACAATAACATTTTATCAAAACTGCACCGTCAGTAACTTCAATAGTATTAGAAGTACAATCGTTTCTCCATCAAAAGAATTGAAATTAGATTGGGAACAATATGTAAGAAAAGAAGAAATTGGCGAAAGACTTCTTTGGCGTTCATGTTTCAAATTTTTAAAACAATGGAAAGTGTATGAGTGAATCAGTCAAATGATGAATTATTTTCCAGTACTAGACGTTAGCACTTGATATTAATTTCCACTCTGCTATTTGACTGGGAAGAGAGTTATGGGATTGTAAGGAACTATTGGAAGTATGAAGAAGTTGAAGAAAATGATTTGTAAATACTGAGTCCATGGAAAGGGATTTAACCACGGAAGTAAAATTTACTGTCAAAAGAAATTAGGTCATGGTAGCAAATTTTAATAATTAGTGATGAGCAAAGCAAGATTAAGACTGAGACTATCCCAATCTTGGTATTCGGTCTTAGTCTTGCGTGTTAAGTTTTGGTCTTGCTCATTTAATCCGATACTTACGTTTTCTGTTTTTAATAATTCTAAGAATACATTAAAGTTTCTTCAAATAGTTTAACTCTTAAATCCACCGGAATTAATCATTTTTTGTTTAGTATTACGTATTTGATCTTGGTGTTGCATATTCGTCTTGGCTTTAGTCTTGGTCTTGTTCGTTCCGTCTTGGTCTTGGTCGAAGGACCAAGGTCAAAACTGCAAGACCAACACTAATTTTGCTCATCACTATTGGTAATTCCTTCCTGATATTTAGTTTTCTCGATTAAGTGTATCGCAAATTAATTTATTTTAGATTAACCGTTCGTTACGCGAACCTAGTTTCACACCCGATGCATAACGCATATCGCTCTTCCATAACACATTACCTACACCCCATAAATCTTGTTGTGGATGGTTATTTACAAAATGTACGCATGTCAAACGAACATGATCCTAATGGAACACGATGACACTTAACGCTAGTTCACACATGTGTACTATATGCGGTATCTGTCATATTATTATAATGGTAGCATATCTGCCGAACATGAACTGCAATTATTTGTCCCGACCGAAAATCAAATGTTACGGCAAAATTTCGCTGAATCACTGTCGTCCAATTTAATATCGTCGCGCGAAAAGTGAAAAACACACAGCAGGTACGAAGCGACGCCAATAATAATTCATTTTGTGCTAATGCTTGTACGTAATTAAATATTTCATTGACAACGTTTTTTTAATAAACCGACCGTAATACTGACACTGCTGTAATTGAACAAATGCAATTATTGTAGGATGAAGCTCAATTATCCAAATACTAATAAATACTAGTCGTCACGCATATGAATGCTACATTTGCACTGTACCTTATTCCTCAAGAGTCACCCTGTGTAAATATAATAGGTGCAAAATTGGTTAGACAAAAAAAAACTTTTGGGTGTTTCATTCCCACCATGAGCGGGCAGTCCCTCCGGACTACGCCGGAAGGTAGGGCGGAAGGCCCTCTTCAGCCTGCTTTCAGGAATCGTGGGAATGGGTGGGTGGTGGTTCGGGTGAGAAAGTCGAAACGGACGAAATGAAGACAGAAGAGAATGAAAGATTATCTGTGGAATATTACTGCCTCAGCATTTGTCTATGTGATCCAAGGAAACCACAGAAAAATCTAATGTAGGTATTTCCTATCTCCTGTTTATGCGTCTAATATGTCTCTGACTAGACCTTCATGCCTGAGAAGGTGTCCTACTAACCTACGAGCGCGGTTCAATAAGTACCCGTGTTTGAAGACGGAGGACGTTCCTGAGGGAAATTGGTGTTGTCATCGTGTGCTGCCATCTATCAAACCATGCCAAAACGAATTTCAGACTGATTGATAGGTTAGTTTGGATTTGGCAGCCATTCGACTGAGACGTGTTTCGTTATTTTCGCTAAGATGGAAAAAGAGCAGTATCGTTCGGTAAATCGCTTTTTGTTTTTGGATGGGAAAAAATGCGAGGAGATGAAAACAAAGTTGGATACTGTTTATGGAAAGATTTCGCCATCTACGACCACAGTTAGATATTGTTTCAACGAATTAAAACGTGGGCAAAGATCCGTTTTTGATAGGAGCGACCAGGAAGCCTGGCAAACGAGGAAATCATTTTACGGATTGTTTAGGAAAAGGAACAACTATCACTGGACAATACTACAGTGAGTTATTGGACCGCTTCGACAAAAAATTAAAGGAGACACGGACGCATTTGACGAAAAAGAAGGTGAATTTTCAACACGATAACGCACCGGCACATTCATCAGGAGTTGTTGCCGCCAAAATGCATTAATTACGTTATGAATTTGCTGCCGCACACCCCGTACTCACTCGATTTGACTCCCTGCGACTTCATCTTGTTCCCTACCATGAAGAAATGACTAGCGAGAAAGACATTTAGCTCAAACGAGGAAGTCATCGCCGAGACAGGGGGGATTTTGGAGAGTTCGACAAATCTTATTTTTTGGAGGGGTAAAAAAAATGGCAGGGTTGTTGCGAGAAGTGTATTTTTCTAAAAGGGGACTATGTTGAAAAATAAAAAAACAAAAAAAAAAGGTCTTCATTTCTAACACGGGTACTTATTGAACCGCCCTCGTATCTCACCTATTTCTTATTGAATGCCATAGAGTCCTCTATTCTCCTACTCTTTCTAATACCTCTTCATTTCTAACCTTCTCTATCCACGGTATCCTCATCATTCGTCTGTAACACCACATTTCAAACCTTTTTAACTTTTCTTTTCCGCTGCCTACCTGTCCATGTTTCGCACTTGCCTCATTGTCCTAACATTCCATACTTACTTTCATTTTAGCTATTACAATACAGAGTAACGAACGCCCTGTGCATTGTTATGGAGTACTGGAGCATTTTTTTGTTTAAAAAAAAAGCCATTCACGTATTTTCTGAGGCTTTTTATGGCTTAAGATTTGAATAGGAAAACCTTAACAAACGCCCTACCCGCATACACGGTATACATTAGGGATATACAGTATACGTCCAAGTTATGAAAATAAAATTTCGAATTGAATTAAATTGAGTGTAAAATTGAGCTATTCGCCACATGCATTTGCATGCCTCATAAACAAATGAAGAAAAAAAAAAGCAACTCCCTCCGGAAAATAATATTCTTGAAAACATTTTCAACCGCTTACTAAAACGTCGAAATGTTTTCTTCCACATTGTCGCAGAAAATGAAATAAAATAAAACAGGGGCTTCGTCTTTTGTCTGAACCTAAACTGTATAGAATTGAACTTAATTTTTCATTTGACACGTTTCAGTGTTTTCCTTTGAGATGATAGAATTAGAATGACCTTTCGGACTAAACAACTATGGGTTTTTTTTTTTAATAAATCTGTTGGTTGAATGTTTTCTTTGTTTCATCACGATTGCACCACACAGACGGTTTAAGTAAATAAATAAGCGTTGTAGGGGTTCGATAGGTCAAATGTGAACGATTGTTTTAAAAATGAAGTAATTAAAAGAGAAACCAATTAAATTGTTATCTGTGTATGTTTACTTCACAAAGTGAGCTGTTTTTATAAATAAATAATTTTTTTCTTCAAATCCATAAAGCACAGAGTTCATCAATTTTCAATTAATGCAAACCTATTATCGAAGAGATTATATTTAATTGTTCTTCATTATTATTGCTTATCTAATACTGAAGCAACGTTTTAATTGTTTTGTGTCTGTTACACATAATCAGTTCTCTATTTAATAATTTTCCAGTTGGCGATTAGAATAATTTAAATTTAAAATTTCCAACTCTTGATGCTTACTATTAAGAACATTGAATTTATGATACATGACGGTCGACAAAATAGTCGTAGAAAATGCAAACGCGTCTGGCTATGGCAGTGTCGTTAATAGTAATAATGGCAAATTAAATCGGCGATTTAGTGCAGCAGTTTTGCAGGAGTCTTTTGAAAACAGATGACAACTTTGCACTGCAGAAAACGTGTTCGATGTTACTAACGAAATAGTTAATTTCATAAAATCGTATCAGTTCACAAGGCCATCATCACAAAGTTATATTTCTTATTTCTAAGATGTACTCTAATTTGTCGCTGATTTGTTACCAAATCCAAAAATTTGTCTCTATCCAGCGGAAAACGACTGGAGAACCGCCAAGCTCGCGCTACATACACATTGCGTATCTCGAAATAGAAATGGCATATTGGGAAATACTGTAAGAGATATAATTGGTTATCAAATTCAAAAATTTGTCGCTGCAGTTGGTTACTGAAAGATTGACGAAATGCTAGCCTGTATCAAGCTAGCACTACACAAATAGAAATGGCGTAGAGAAATACTGTAAGGGCTACGATTTGTCGCTGAAGGATAATACTTTAATCCATTTTGTCGGTGATATATCATCCAGGTCTCTAGCGAAAAGCGACTGGAAAGCTGCTAAACTTGTACAATACATTGCATTTTCTGAATAGATATGGAATATTGAGAAATACTGTAGGAGCTGAACTTTGTCGCTAATTCATTACTAAACCCAAAAATTTGTCGCTTTAGTCGGTTACTGAAAGATAAATGAAATGCTAGCATGTATCAAGCTAGTACTACACGTAGCGCCTCTCTAAATAAAAATAGCGTAAAGAATTACTATAAAGGCTACTATTTGTCGCTGAAGGATAATAGGTACTTTAATTCATTTTGTCGGTGGTATATCTAGCGAAAAGCGACTGGAAAGCCACCAAGCTAACACAATACATTGCGTATCTCGAAATAGAAATGGCGTATTGGTAAGTTACTATAAGGGCTATAATTTGTCGCTAATTTGTTACCAAACCCAAAAATTTGTCGCTTCAGCCGATTACTAGAAGAGGCGAAATGCTTAGCTGACATCAAGCTATCCTTACAAATAGCGCATTTCTAAATAGAAATGGCGTAAAAAAACGACTGGAGAGCCCCCATGCTGACACTACCCGTGGCGTATCTCGAAATAGAGATGGCGCATTGGGAAATACTATAAGGACTTTAATTTGTCGCTGAAAACTTAACAGACAACAGACTTAAGACAATTTAGGAAGTACGAAATTCCTTCATACTGTCCTGAATCAGTCTTTCTTAATTGTCATTTTAAGATCAAATGATTTTTTTGAAACAACATTTTAAAGGAATCGTTTTTTTTGAGCTTTTACCGGATAACACAACGATTAATTCGGAAGTCTACTGTCATCAGCTGGACAAACTGAATGATGCACTTCAACAGAAAAGGTCAGAACTAATCAACAGGAAAGGTGTAGTGTTTCACCAAGACAACGCGAGACCTCACACAAGTTTGGTCACTCGCCAAAAGCTTTTACAGCTTGAATGGGATACAATGCTACACCCACCATATTCTCCAGACCTGGCACCATCGGATTATTATTTGTTCCGGTAACTCCAAAATTTTTTAGACGGTAAAACCTTCACCTCTAATTAGGAGGTCAAAAACCTCCTCGATCAGTTTTTCGCCAGCAAAGACCAAAAATTTTATGAGCGTGGAATTATGCTACTACCAGAAAGATGGCAAAAGGTGTTGGACCAGAACGGTCAATATATAATTTAATAAAGTATTCGTTTATTATACGAAAACTCTTCCATTTCCACAAAAAAAAAAACGAAATGACTTTCAGAACAACCCTATAGGACTGTGGGTGGTACAGCTAACAAATAATAATAGTCCCTAAAGTTCATTGCTTTCATTGTTATTTTACTTAAAAATATATTTGTACAACAGAGAGTTATGTTAGGTGAACTGGTAGATGAAAGAAACACGGTTTGATTGCGTGGTGAAGATACCCTCCGAAGCGTTATTTATCTGAAAGAAAATCCATAAAATCGGTCGTTTGTCGAGGGGGAAAAGTTGCATTCATCCCGTGTAGGTCCATGCTCACCCCTGCACGCAACTTCCCCCTCGAACTTAGAAATACTTTAATGTACACATCTGTGCATAAATTTCATTATGTTCTGCTTTGTCGGCATTAACAACTCGACGGTAAATCTGTTCTACCTCTAATAATTACAGGAATATTTATTTTTACTTTAAAAACAGTAAATCTGGCAAACAAGTAAGGGATAAAGCGCATGGGGCTAAGCCGTGTGCTCTAGCCTAGAATGTTGGTGCTTCTTCTTCATTTATTACAATATTATTCACAAGGGGTGCTTATTTTTTTGATGGAACACCCTATATATTTTATGATATTTTAAATTCCCTCTCTCTGGTTTCGATAATGTGTATGCAATGTCATGTATTCAGATAAATAGTAATCAAGAAAGGTATAATTATACCATGGGTTTCATTTGTTAAAAGGTTAACCTTGAAAAATAGTATTACTTCGTGCTACTGTTACTTAACAAGTTATTACGAAAACCAAAACCATAAAAAAACGCTTAAACCATTATTTTAAATACCTATTCAAATTACTGTATTTATGGTAGTAAAAGGGTATTAAATTAGAAAATTTGCATTGTACATATTATTTAAAAGCAGATAATGTCTTTAAATAGAGTGCATTCGTAGAATTACGACATGTAATGAACTGCTAGTCACAGTCACATTCACATTCGCAATCACAATATATGCATGTTAGTAACATGTGCGAAAGTTATTTGTTGCGTTTTGTGTTCTGTAATTTCATACCTACCTATACCGTTTAATTTCCGATAAGATTAAATACCTACCAGATTCTTTAGAATGCCTGACAGAAATTCTATTAACTAAAATATCAATCTTTTAATTATACAAAACTTCGTTTTTTCAATTATTATTTGGTCTGTCGTCTGAAAGAAACGCTGTATTATATTGTAAAATATGTTATGAACTTGAGCCAAATAAATTTGAATTCGATTTAAACTTGTAATAGTGCATCAGTTTTATCAATAAAATTCATGGGAATTGTATTTAAAAAATACCTTTGTGGATTTCATTGAATTTAATGTAAAATCTTTGACATCCCATTAAACTCAGCGAAATCCACAAGTGGAAAATAGGTTATTAAGTATATTTTGATATCGTTACTGGTTGTAACCAACCCGACTTGCTGAGCGTAGCCTTTTAATCCTTTCAGAAGTTGTATTTTTTAAAATAGCAAAATAAGTGTTTGATTAACTATTTCAAAGAGTATTAGGTCTATGCTTCAAGTAAATCTGAACACAAACAAAAATATTCCATAGAAACTTTGCCACCTCTTAGGCGTTGAATTTCGTAATATCCTTCCTTACTCCTTGAATATATCATAAAGTAAACCTCTATACAATAATTTAGATCAAAAATCTAGGCGCAAGGGTTTAGTTTGGCCGTTGATGAATCAATGAGTCTGGTAGATTTTTCTTGTTTGAAAAAATGTATTCGTTTTTAAATCTAGTTTTATTTTAAAACAGTTTTTAAGTGTTACATTTAACTTCATTCCTGCCTGCCTTCATTTTTTTCATTCACCTTTCAGTACGACGATAACCTCAAATTCTATCAATGCAATGGTGTAGTTTTCATTCATTTTAATCGTTCAAATTTCAATTAAATCTGCATCTGATGGGACAATTTTAATTCCTAAAATAATTTTTATAAATATCTGCTTCGTCTCATGCAAAGGTGATTATTTTCGTGCCTCATGATCTTTCTTTTTTAGGCTCCGAAGAGATCTGTTCTATTATTTTTTTGATTTCGAGTACACTTTTAGAATTTCTGTCACAATTTTTCTTCGCTCTTTCTAGCAGGGATTGTATATTGACTATTTCTTGTTTCCTTTTGGCGTCCAAATTTCTTTCCCTTTTCCTAGACACACTAATCTCTTCGTAAACTAACAAACATGCCATAGTGAACATAAAAAGCTCACCCATTAAATTTGCTCCAGTATTAATGGCTTGCTCGTCGTTTAGGTTTGGTATTTTGATTTCCTTTCCAATGTTATGTTCCCACATTCTTACTTTTACTTCTAACCTACATAAATCTAGTAAGTAATATACGTATATATATATTGAATTGTCAGATTTACTTTACCGATGGTACATTTGGCCCAAGGGGATGCATACACCATTTTTAAACCGGTCACTATTCCTGGCTGCAGTTTTAATACTTGTAGCAACTGGTTTAGTGAGTTGTTTAATAAATAAACCAGCAATTTGAACTAGAATCAGTTGTCCTCTCATTCCATTTTTATTTTCTTTTTTCTTTTTTAATTATTTTGTTAACTAAAAGTTTTGAAACATTTCATTGTGTATGATTTTGACAATTGTATTGTAAAAAAATTGGAATTTAGAATGTCAAACAAACAAATATTTTATTAGCTGTCCCCTGTTTTTTGTTTTTATTCTGGATATAAATTTCGAACAGAAATGATTGTTTCGAAAGAGTTGGTAAGACCTTTAACCTTTCGCCTCGTCGTATCTTTTAATTAAGTTTTCACCAAAAACAATCTATTTATGTAATTTGATTTCACTTCACCTGCAGTTTGTACTTAGCATTAGACCCAAAGAATTTATTATTCAACATCTTTGGCTGAGTTGGTGATTTTTGACCCTATAATTTTTCGAATACGATCTGGATATAGTTCTTCTAGTAGCTGCCACGTTTCGTCAATTTCTTTCTTAGTTTTAGTGGTAAGTTGAAGCAACTCGCTCGAAATTTCATTCAGCGAAGCTATTTCTTTTCGTCGCATGTCCTCTTTGATTTTTTCTTTCCTTACACTTTTTTCGTATTCCTCCAAAACGACCGCAGAGGTTACTACGAAAACAAACATTTCACCCAAAAGATTTGCAGCAGTTCGCACAGCCATTTCCTCCGTTAATGGGGGTATTTTTACAGGACGACCCACATTATAAAGCCACATCCGTACACGTGTATCAAACCTATAATAGCAACTTTGCAAATTAAAGCTTCTTGTAATCCCCCTGAGAAAAAGTGAGGAATGAGCGAACATAAAGAGTGGAGACGAAATATCGGAAGAAGTCGCTGATTTTCGGTAGCAGTACTTGTATGCTCGCAAATGGTTAATTTACTATGTATGGAGCGTGGCGCTGTACGGGTGCAAAACATGGGCGATGGGCGCGGCGGAAAAGAAAAGGTTAGAAGCGTTCGAAATGTGGTGTTATAGGCGAATGTTGGGGATACCGTGGATAGAGAAGGTTAGAAATGAGGAAGCATTAGAAACAATAGGAGAACAGAGGTCACTATAGGCGAGATGTAAGAGAGGTTGGTAGGACACCTCAGGCATGAATGGCTATAGTTAAAAACGTATTAGGAGCAGAAGCAGTAGTAGAGGTAGACGTAGATTACATTTAGGGTTGCCACCCGTACTTTATTATAAAGTATTGTACTCTATTTCGACTGTGCGTACATTATACTTTACAAGACCCATAAAGTACGCAAAAATACTTTATTTAAGGCCTTAAGTACACATCGTAATTTTGTAAGCGATTATTCGAAATTCAGAGTATTTTTACATCAATAATATTGCACAATACAATATTTTCTAAGTACGGAACAACCTGATTTCCCAAATCTGTTCAAGGTAGTTGTCCCTTTTGCTGTCCGTTCCGACCACTTCAGCATTTACAGAAAGAGTATTCTCTGTTATGAACGCAAAGTGGTGGGACGACAGGAATAAAGCTTCATTAAAACTAATTAAAAATGAACTTTTAGTTTACTTAAATCTTTATTTGCCATGTTTAGAGGCTATTAATGTATTTAAGAGCGACAGCAATTTGTTACTGGCTGCTAGGTGTGGTGTAACAAAAAGTATGTTTTTAAAAACAAAAAATAAAATACTTTATTTTTATGCTGAGTACTTCTTTTTTTGGACCTTTTGGTCGAGAAATACTTTATGTAAAGCCTGAAAAGGTGGCAATCCTAATTACATTAGTATTCACAAATACTTAAGGATGTGGAATGTTCTAGTTTTAGGGAATTGCAAAGATTAGCTCAGGACAGGAAAAAGTGGAGGTGCGCGTCTTAGGTCTAACACCCTTATGATGATAACGAATCTCTCTTAGGTTTTAAAACTGCTTCAGGACTTTTTCGAATTACTAGTAACAAATATGAAACCATTTTTTAACATATTATCTCAGAATAGGGGTAGAGAGAAAAAACTAAGAATTGAATTCAAAAAAGTTTCCTTGCAATTAGACATGACTATATATTGATTTCGATTAATCACTTCTGAAGAACTCGCACAAATCGATGTTCCTTTTAATCTAAAGTTTAATTCTGATTTTAATTTAAGACTTATTTGGTTTTTGAAACGGTGCCAATGAGCCAACTAACAAACGTGACTCCCATATGGTGTAACGACATTATTAATCGTATAATAAAATCTTACGAACCTGTTAAAGGCCTGTCCAAGTGGGACACAAATTTTATTTCTAAGCAAAGGTCTTTGTTGGGCTTCCTTCTGAATGTATTTTGACACAGGACCGCTTACTTGTTTCACAAACACCCCAAATAATTTCAACAGGGGAAATGCTCTACTAGCCATTATGTATTCAGGATTTTCATGATGTATTTTTTTTTTTATTATTAGTTCCACATTTTTTTTTCCCAATCCGAAGGTTTTAAATTAACAGAGGTTATAATTTTTTAATTTTGACATAGGTATGCTACTTAGATGACGTCTCAAAAGAAATAGAATAGTTTAGAAATGAATAAATATTGATATTGTACGTATATTGTATTAAAATTAATGCTACAGAACGTTGCTAAAACTGAGGTGCTTATTGTTTATACGCTACAGCCCATTATCCTTATGTATGACTTAATTAGACTTTCCAAACTCCTCTTCACTCGGATTTACAATCTTTATAGCCACAGGGAGAATAGCAAACCCTCATTTTATCCCTCCTAACAACCCCATTCTTTTTCGTGAGTGAATGTCAATTCAAAAGGCTTTTGCTTATAATTAAAATCTAGTTGATTTCTAATAACTATTTTCAAAAACAAATTGCGTATTTCAAGTTTTCCTCTTATCTAATCAGTTAAATTAGTCCGTTTCCGACATTTTTACTTTCGTGTAACAACATTCAAGTTTTTATGATAACTTGTTTTATAGAATAAAGATGAAAAAAAGTTGACAGCGGTGGGATTCGAACCCACGCCCTTTCGGACTGGTGCCTAAAACCAGCGCCTTAGACCGCTCGGCCACGCTGCCTTGATGTAGAGCGTCGTTTATATTTTGTCTTTATAGTATTACTCTGAGAAACTAAATTTAACGCGCACACCTATTTATATATCTAATGATTGATGGAATATTTGTAATTTCAACCGATTTTAATATTTCTTTTAGGAAGAGATAGTCACTACTACTATTTAACAAGTATATTATCATAAAGCAAAAGCAATTTTTACTGAAAATTCTAAATTTTTAAAAATAAACTACTTACACCGACTTGTTCTTGGAAAGTTTATTTTTTTAAAACTTTTCTGAGTACAAAAATATCTTTGACAAAAAGTGCTTGGTACATATGTAGAGACCTACTTAAAATCGTCTTATATTTTAAATTAAAATACCTTCAAAGGTTTTTCATCTTTACCGGAAAAATTAAATGCTTTTTACACTTTTTTTATTAATTTTTGTTTTTTTTTTGAAAGATACAACAGGGACTTCAAATAACCGCAAAGGAGGATGTTACTAACAAGAACAGTTGAAACTATTACTTTGTTCCTGTAGATCTTGTAAAGATTTACCCTTTTCACAGAGTTGCTCATACAGTTTATCCACTTCATCCCTATTTGCATCAAATTTGATTTTAAGTTCGAACATCTGCTCTCGCATTTCCATCAAGCTATTTTCGGCTTCCCTTAGCCTGCATTCACGTTCCTGTAACGTGTTCTGTAACTGTACCAGTTGATTTCCAAATTGTTTAATGATGCATTCCTTTTTATCCAGTTCACCTTTAACTTTCGACAGGGCCCATTCCATTTCTTTTTCCTTCTTGTTTTTCGCACTTTTCAGGCATTCAACTTCTTTACGGAGAGTGTTCAATTCTCGTTCCTTCATCTCTGCATTCCTTTGACATTCATTTAATTGACATAACAGTTTGTCTTGCTTTTCTCGGTCTTTATCAACCTGTACTTCTTGACAACAGTTTGATTTTTGCATTTTTTTTCTGAGCCCATCCCGTTCTTGCTTCACTTTGCAGAGCTCTCTTTCGTACTCCTGTAATCGGTTCATTTGACATTCGTGTTCCTGTTGAGCGGTGAGTTGTTCGTAATTTTGTAGCTTTAAATGCTCTATTTCCTTCATCATATTCCTCATCATTTCGTGATAAGCTTGCGTTTCCTCTCCCCTTCCACATAATTGCTTTCTTAGTCTATCCAGTTCGTTCCTATCGGCGCTAGCCCACACTTCCAATTGATTTATTCTTTCAGACTGTTGAATGATTAGCTTCTTGTGTTTCTTTTCTGTACAATATGCTTGTGAAATTTGATTCCTAAGTTCTTCCGTTTCGGCCCTGTAATCATCAATGACTGAACGTAATCGTTCTACGTTTTTTTCATCGCCAGTCGTGTTACACTCGGCACTTCTTGTTTTTGCCTGTTGACGCTGAATGACGCATAGCATTTCTTCGATAACTGTTAATGCGGCACTTTTGTTACCACGATCGTCGCACATTACCACATTTTTTATGTACGCTGCTAACCCTTGACTACGGGCAATTTTCCGTTGTTTAGCAATGGTTCCATCAATTTCCGTCAGTCGCGAACACGGTGATTTTTCTTGTGGTAACGATCCACAAGACTTGAACTTCTTAACAGTGCACTCGGGTGGTAGCTTTGGTTTACAAATTTGACCTTCACTTCGGCTCGCTCCTGCTGCATCCTCATCTACATTCCCATCTGCACCCGCACCCGCTCCTGCACCCGCACCCGCTCCTGCACCCGCACCCGTTCCTGCGCCTCCTGCACCCAATCCTCCATCCGCTCCCGCTCCCGCGCCCGCGCCCGCACCCGCACCAGCACCCGCACCCGCACTAGCACCCGCACCAGAATCAGCACCAGCACCAGCACCCGCGCGCGCTCCTGCTGCTGCCCCATCATCATCAATTCTGCCCTTTGTGTCCACTCCTTTATTCTTCCCCATGTTATCAGTAGCCACACCTAAAATTAAATAGTAAATAATTGCAAAAAGCGTAAGTAACTTCCAATATACCTTGACATCTAACAGTCTTTTTGTATTTTAGGCACGGGTCTTCTGTTTGTTGTCCCTTAGTTGCACACCTTCCCGACGCTCCCATTTTATATTCCTCCCCTCCTATTCCTGGTGTTACCTTTTCCTGCCCTTCTAATCGAGAACTTTCTACTCCTGGCTCCCTTAATTTTGACCCACCTAGTTCTGACCCTTCTAATCCTGGTTCTACTGACTCCTCTCCTGCTGCTCTCTTACCTTGAGTTCCTGTTCCTCCCACAGCCCCTAATTCCCCTTGTTTTCCTTCTACTTCTACCCTACCTAATTCAGTTCCATCTGTACCTGCGCCTTTTAACCCTTTCCCTGCTAGTTTAGCCCCTTCAGCACCTGAGCCTCCCGGTCCTATTCTATCTACTTCCGGTTTCCCTATTCCTGCTCCCTCTGCCCTTTTTCGATCCACGTCTGAGTCCCCTAATCGTAACCTATCTGACTTTGGCTCTCCTATATTTCCACCTACGTTTGAAACAACTGCTTCAGCTTCTTCCGATCGCATCTTTCCCGGTCCGGAAGTTAAAGTTACAGATTTTCCTAATCCGGAATCGTCACCTCCTGATTTAGGCCCTAATGTCGACCGTCCTATATCTGCACCGGTTCTATCTAATTTGGACCCTCCTAATACGTAACTGTCCGCTGCCGATCTTCCTGTTACAGTCACCCCAGCTATAGATTCACCCACACCTGATTCCCCAAAGTCACCCTCTGTAGCATCTTTTTCAGTTGTTAGGGATTCATCACCTTTATCTATCGATCCTTCTCCTTTTCTTATTTTCGTTCTGTCTGCTCCACTCGATAAACTTTTCGTAATCCCTCCTCCTGCCGATCCTCCCTGGCATGCTTTTGCCAGCAGGTCCAATGGTATAAGACCTCCTGCACATTTCTTAATGTCCGCCATAAGAAGATCTAAAATGTATTGTCGACGATCCTCCTTGCAATGCGACCAAGCTCGTACATCTCCCGTCGATCTGAACAATTTAATTCTTCCATCAGACCTACGACGAATTACCCACGGGCTAGCACCGACATCTTCGAAAGCTTTATCTTTTTTTGCTACGTAGGCCATTTTATGACTGTATCGGTTAATTTATATTAAAGAAAAGTTACGTGAATTTTGCCAATGACGTTTAAGTTGATATTTTTTGACGTTGCGTTGTTAGCGACAGTAATGAAACCGTCGTATGTTTAATAATGCAATCTAAAATGGTTGGTTAAATTCAAAATTCTAGTGCCATGTGTAATTACATAGAAAATGACATTCGTAGCCAAACGTACAAATGCCTTTCAACGAGGTCCAGATTTAGTAGCTAGAAGATCAGAAGGTAGACTTAAACTTCAAGAGTCTGCAAGAGATACCAGAGCATGGTCAACCGATTGCGAAGACCGAAGGGAATTCCTTCTGGAACTTGTGCTCAAACAACCTCGACGATGTTCCGCTGTGGGCACATTCATTCCGCTTGAGGCGCTTATGAATATATACTTTGCGGGTGAAAAAGAGGAACTAGCAAGATTAAAACAAGTAGCAGGACCAGCAGCAGGTCAGGCAGGAAGTTTAGCACAAGGACAAGCAAGAAGTCTAGCAGCAGGTCAAGCAGAAGGTCAAGCAGGTCAAGCAGGTCAAGCAAGAGTTCAAGCAGCAGGTGCTGAAGGAGCAAGTCAAGCAGGTGCTGAAGGAGTAAGTCAAGCAGATGCTGAAGAAGCAGGTCAAGCAGGTGCTCAAGGAGCAGGTCGAGCAGGTGCTCAAGGAGCAGGTCAAGCAGGTGCTCAAGGAGCAGGTGCTGCTGCATTGGAACTTGGACCTGATGGTACTGGACCAGGAGGAACCGCACATGACGAAAATCAGGATTTAGAGTGTGACGACTATGATGCAAATGCTGATGATGAGTGGAAAATGTGCGCAGATGAAGCAATCGATAAATTATCACTACTTGAAAACATCTGCGAAGATCGCGACTCTTTACAGAGAGCTCTAGAATGTGCCGAATCGAAAATAGAGAATTTAAGAAATGCCTGCGAAGCAACAGAGGCGCAAGTGAAGACGCTTAAGTGTGAAATGCAAGAACTGGAAACGGAAGCTTTGAGGGAAAAAGACGATGAATGCCAATGTTTGCGGGAAGAGTGCCAGCAATTACAAGATGAACTAGAATCGGTCAAATCGGCAAACGACAATGCAGCAATGGTCGATGAAAAGTTCGATGATTTAAAAATAGAATTAGCAAAAGTCAGGAAACAATTATGTTGTGCTTCTAACGAAATTGAAAAACAGAGGTGCGTAATTCAAAATCTAATCACCGAACGGAACATGCTCAGAATGAGAAAGGCAAAAGAAAGCGACGACGAGATTTGTAGGCTCAAGAAAAAGGCGGAAGAAGCTGATCGACTGATATTCCAAAATTGCAGTTTGGAAGCGAAGTTAGATGAGATGAAAGACATCGAGAAAGAACTTATAGTTGCAAATTCTAAACTTGAAGAAATGGAGAAGATCAAACAAGAGCGAGATGAAATGGCCGAAAAATACAGGAGTGTACTGGAATTGAGAAAGGAATGCGAAGAAATCAAGAAGCAATTCGAACACTACAAGGAAACAGACAAACAAAATCAACAACTTCTCGCCGAAAATAAACGCTGCAAAATGTGTTTAGACGAAAGAGAAAAGGAAACAAAGCGTCTCATTATGGAAGTCAAAAAGCTGACGATAGCAAGAGACCAAGGTCAAAAACAAATCGAAGAAGGTCTAGCAAGACTTTGTTGCGAAATGGATAAGAAGAACCTTCAGTTGAATCAATCCAGTGCTCGCTTGACAAATCTTCAGAGAGACATGGAACAAGCTATTTCCAGAATTAGATGCGAAGCTAAAGAATTAAAATGCAAACTATCGGAATTGGAAGAAGAAGTGGACGATCTGCGAAAGAAACTTCAAGAAAAGGCGAAAAGAATAGATACGCTTTTATGTGAGATAGATGAGAAAGATGAAAAAATAACTTGTTTGAAGGAACAATTGCAGAAGAAGAAAAGAAGGAGACAGAGTTTACAGGACAATGGCTCTTACAGTCATATGGGAGATCACTTGAGGGATTTTGCTGAGGACACTATTCGCATGGAACAGTGTGCTTCGGAATTAAATAATGTTACCGGAGAGAGACATCTTTTGGAATTATTGGAACAATCGAAATGCACCGTGAACCGAGTATCAAACGAATTAAATAAAACATACAAATGTTAACACAGAGGCTATGGCAAAATTTTTGTTTACATATTCAATAAAGAAAGGCTACCGTACATAAGACGAGTTTGTGGTGGTTATTGGCGGCTTCTTATTTCAAATTTTGGTAAGGCTTCCTTCGGAAATTCAGCTAACTTTTTACTAAATCTCACTGGGTTTAACAGTTTGAACTTACGAAGTTCACTTTTTCGAAAGTTTTCTTTACTAACTTCCCCAATGACTTCATTAATTAACATCTATGTAAAACATCTATTGTTTTAAGTGCGACACCAATTTACTAGGCAAATTTTAATTACTTTTTCGTAAAATCAACTTGCAAGAAACTAATTGATACACTTACCAAAGAAAAGACTTTTATTCTTAAGTGCCACCATCAGGTCGATTTCAACCAATAGATTGGTCACTGAGGGCACATTTTAAAAAATTTATTTGAACAATTTCACACCGGAACTAAGAGACTTGGAAACAACTCGCAAAATTCGATGTTTAAAGGGCGCGCAATCGACGCACACTGCACCCTACGTCGGTCGGCGTCGTTTCAACGAGGGACGCGCACCCTTACGTGACGCTTCCCCGCCCCCTCAAACACATTCTTTTTGCCTCCGTGGAAAGCGATAACTTCCCATTCAACAAATAGGTTTCTCTAATTCGAAAGGATCTGTTCTGTTGACCGAATATCAAAGACAACTTGGCGAAATTGAAAAAAGATAGATATCCGAAAAATACATTCTTCCCGAAGATAAGGACGCCTTAGGTAAGAGAAAGAATAAGAATTATCGCTCCTATTATTCTCACTAAAATTAGATAAATGAGTAAGGTAAAAATAGGCATAGGAAGTGAAATGAAAGCAAAAGTAGCGCTGTAACTTTACGTTTAGTACCAACTTACAATATTTTTAACGTCGTAATAGACCGTTATTTTTTTTCAAGTTTATTAACTTTAACGTCAAAGTCAAAGTCAAAGTCAAAAAGATGTATTATTTGTAACTTTTTTTTTAAATTTTTGTAAACTTTTTCGTCTTCATTTCGTAATTAATTATTTCTATTAACCGTAAAATCTAAAAACAAACCAACAATGGATATAAGCGATACTTTGCAATTCTTCCAAGACTTAAAGATAGTGGGAACGCGGAAAGGTAAAAAACTTGATCTATCGATCGTGACTTAAGTCAATTACAATAGCACTGAAACACATGTTAAGTTTTTATAGTTATTCAAAGTCCAGTACCTAGTCTTTTTTTATAAAATTTCTTCACAATTAAGAACGCAAATTTTACGCTGTAAATGATCATTCCTTATGCCATAATTGTGCTACAGAACAATATTAAACATTCGACGTTTTTCCTCTTGTGACAAAACATTTCATTTCTTATTGTTAATGCCGTTGTCTCCCACTCAAACATAATAAGTTAAAGCTAAAACACGTGACTAGACGTGTTATTTATTACGAAAGTTGTACAACTACAAACAACATTATTTACTTCGCTCTTCTTCTGTTCACATCACAGTGGAAAAGATGGAAAATCATCAAACAGTTGCTAAAAGGAATATTAAATACACGCAGGTACGTGGTTAAAATAAACTCACAGTTATTCCTCCTAATAGTAAATTAGTTACTTTAAACGACGATTATTATTCGTAGTTGTTCATTAATAATGAGTTCGTCGACTCCATAAAGAAGCGAAGTTTCCAAACGCTTAACCCGGTCGATTGTACGAAGATAGCAGACGTTGCCGAAGCCGATAAAGTGTGTAATGATTTTTTAATTTCGTGTTAATTGAGTGATCGAAAATTACAAATTTAAGGAGGACGTTAATGTTGCTGTAAATGCAGCGAAAACAGCTTTTGCCAGAGGATCAGTCTGGAGAAAATTGGACGCGTCAGCAAGGGGTCGACTAATTTATAAGGTAATATTCACCACTTTGGTAACGTTTCGTTTTTTGTTGTTATTTGTATGGGACACTATAGTTGGCAGATTTAATTGAGAGAGATATTGATCAACTTGCCAGTTTAGAAACCCTTGATAATGGAAAACCTTACAAGGACTCGATATTTGATATACAGTGTGCTATTGACGTCTTTCGATATTACGCTGGATATTGTGATAAAATACACGGCAACACTATCCCCACTGGTGAGCCAGAGTTTAATGTCAATGTTAAATCAATTAATCTTCTTAGAAAATTGACCAGTAAAACATTCCAAAAAATAACTGTTCTGCATTATTAGACGGAAACTACCTCAGTTTAACTCGGCAAGAACCGGTGGGAGTTGTTGGGCAAATAATACCATGGAATTATCCCATTTTAATGGTGTCCTGGAAGTGGGGTCCGGCACTTGCTGCCGGTTGTACCATTGTCCTAAAACCGGCCGAGCAAACACCTTTGACGGCTCTGGCTCTTGCTGCTCTTTCTAAAGAAGCAGGATTTCCCAAAGGGGTAATAAATGTTGTAACAGGATTTGGAGATGTTACAGGAGCGGCACTTGTAGAACATCCTGATGTTGACAAAATAGCATTTACAGGATCGACAGAGGTATTAAATTCCTTCTAAATTATCTATCGCAAAAGTCCCAAAATGAAATTACAGGTAGGAAGAAAAGTGATGCAAACTGCAGCCGTATTTAATATGAAAAGAGTCAGCTTGGAATGCGGTGGGAAAAGTCCACTGGTTGTATTTAATGATGCCGATTGTAAGTGTAGAATTTTTTAAAATGAAATTGGTAAAATATAGTCGAGGACACAATTCACCTTTTCAGTGGATGAAGCGGTCGAAATAGCGCATAACGCAATTTTTGCCAATCATGGACAGAATTGTTGCGCTGGTTCACGAACTTACGTTCAATCTCGCATTTACAGCGAATTTGTTCGGAGAGCTGTCAGAAAGGCCGAAGAAAAGGTCCTTGGAAACCCTTTCGAGGAATCAGTGAACCAAGGACCTCAGGTAGATAACGAAAAAAATAACACCACTTTCGTTTAAAAAAAACAACCATTATTTATTGATAGATCGATCAAGCAGCTGTAGATAAGATACTGAATTTGATCCATTCCGGTGTTAGAGAGGGGGCCAAATTGGAAACGGGCGGAAAGCAATTCGGGAATGCTGGATATTTTGTCACCCCAACGGTCTTCTCTGAAGTAAAAGACCAAATGACTATCGCTAAAGAAGAAGTACTTACCATTTTTTAAGTGGATATTTTTAGAACGACAGTGTTTAAAAATATATTTCTTAGATTTTCGGTCCGGTTCAATGCATCTTCAAGTTCGAAACATTGGACGAAGCTATTGAAAGGGCAAACGATACAAAATATGGTTTAGCAGCCGGGGTTGTTACTAAAGATATTAATACAGCTTTGGTATTTGCTCAAGGGGTTCAGGCCGGATCTGTTTGGTAAACAATTTTACAATTTCTAAAGAAAATTATTAATGTTTACACGTACTCCTCATCTCCAAAACATTAGACCGAAAGTTGCTCAATTTTACGAGAAAAAAATATTTTTAGAATTCATTTTTGACTGGATTTTAACAAAAATTACCTTTCAAAGAACAATGCAAACTTAGTTATATCCTATTAAAAATAAATTAATTTTATTTGTCTTTATCATTTGCCCATTAAAAATTGATTATAATAAAATTAATTCCATTATCTATTCTTCTGCTGTATTTAAATTCGGTGTGAAATCAATGGCAAAAAGGGGGGTTAAAGACTATTTATTCATTTAAAAACGACAGCCAACATTTCGCCCAGATTGTCGGACTTTATCAAGGCTAGTTTTATAAGTTAAAGAAAATGTAAAGTGCATGGGGTCGCTAATTTGATAGGCTTTACATCTTACCTGTTTAATATAAAAAACTAGCCTTGATAAAGCTCGACCACTTAGGTGAAACGTTGACTGTTGCTTTTGAATAAATAGACAATCTTTAACCCCCCTTTTTGGGTTTAATTTCACACCGAATAAAAGAAATAATAAATCATTCTTTTATTCTCAAATATCAGTGCAACATTCTGTATAATTATTTTGGATTTAAATAAGTTCAGGCAGTGTAACTTGTACATATTACAAGACTAATTTGTGCTCACTGGACTACGCATCACCCTGTATATTAGAAGAATAACTTGGCGAAACGTATTTTTTAGGATTAATTGCTATGATGCGGTAACTCCCCAAAATCCATTTGGAGGATATAAGCATTCAGGAATTGGAAGGGAACTGTGAGCTTTACATATTCTTTTCTTTAATGTTCCTTTTTTTTTAATTTCAAAATTTAAATACTTTATTTTCAGAGGTGAAGAAGGAATTAAGGAATATTTGGAAACTAAACTTATATCCATAAGTGTCCCAACTAAGCACTAATACTTTACGTTTTTGTATTGAATAAGAAAATACTTTATTACTTTTTTTTATCTTTCATTATCTTTTTTTTTCTATAAAAATGGAAAAATTGTTTACTGTAAAATAAAAACACATGATACTAGCAATCAAGTTTTATTTAGCTATTTATTTGGAATTTTACTAACAAAACGTAGAACCTTACACATCATTTTAAACATAAATATCACACCTCTTCTGGGATACCAAGCTCTTCATCTGTCCATTTGCTTGGATCGGGATACTCAAATTCTCCCTAGAACAGACAATACAAGAAAATATACTTCAAATGTTATACAAAAAGTAAGAGGGGGTAATAATGCATATAAATGCCCCTTAGAAACACGTTAGCAAAAAAAATAGGCTCCCCAAGTTATATTTCTTTTAACAAAGGCAATATAATAATCATATTCATATAACAAGGTAAAAAATTGTGGTCATAACTAGCTGGTAAATTTAAACAAAGTTGTAGCAGCATTTTGCACTTACGGTGATATGATCGAATTGAGTGAATAAATGCCACAAAACCCACCACCAGGCTATTCCTTGAATAATTTCGGCTGCAGGTGTAACCCACTTCGGATTTTTTACAACTCCTCCTCGATAGTGCCATCTAAAACATTAAATTACATAATCAAATAAATTTAAAATTACATTAAATTAAAATAATATTTACTCTCCATGTCCATTGCGAATAGAAGAAGTACTAAATTTTGCAGCTGGTTTTATATATTTTATGGCTTTTAAGGAAGAAAAACACCTCGAAACTATCATTTTTAATGTTATTTTGACAACTAATTGTGAGGTTATGTAGGTTAATCATTGGCATTGGGTAACCTGGTAGTATAGTGTGAAGTTAGCAGAATATTAATACAGGTATCTGTAAACTTCAGTTTTTATCTATGCTAATGTCTATGGTTGAAAAGAAACATAACCAAATTAAGCTCTCATTACCAAAATTGTCAAGAAAGTTCAGAAATAGCCATAAATAGTGTAAAAATGGCAACTATAGGACCTCCTGAAGCAAATATGCACCAAATAGACCTAACAAAATTATCAATTCCACAATTAACGCAACTTAAAGAACAGTTAGATCAGGTAAGACTACATGACCCGAAAAAAATCACTGACCTGTTCATTGTATTTTCTTTTATTTTATAGGAATTAGTAGTATTTCAAAACTCTCTACAATCTTTAAAAGTAGCATTAAAGAAATTTCAAAATTCAGCTGACTGTTTGGGAAATTTTGGACCAGAGTCAGAAGACAAACCACTTCTTGTTCCACTAACTGGTTCAGTATCCTTTGAGCCTTGTTACATTTTGTAGTATTTTGTATGTGTATATAGCCTTTACTTATATATAGATGTATGTACCAGGTAGACTGAAGGATACAAACCGGGTGATAATTGATATTGGTACAGGCTACTATGCTGAAATGGTGGGGAATTAGTTATTTAATTGTTTTTCAGTCTGCCTAAATTGTTTAATTTTTAGGACAATGATGCTTCTAAAGATTATTTCAAACGAAAAGTAGCATTTGTTACTGAGCAAATGGAGAAAATACAAATTATTGGTCTTGAAAAGAGTAAAATACGAGATGCAGTTGCTAGTGTATTGGGAATGAGAATGAAACAGCAAATTAATACAGCTCAATAATATTTTAATACAGATAATACATAGCTTATGGTCTTGATTTACTATATTTGTCCATTTATAATTAATATGCAGTGTTCATGTGATCATTAAAACATTTAACAAGAAGTGTCTTTTTTTGTATTTAAAAAAATAATAATGACAACCTCCTAGAACAGTTACATGTTAATACTGTATAATAAAAAACAGTAGATGTGTGAGTGATGATCATGAAGACAAATAAGAATATAGTTTAACATTATATAAACTTGGCAAGAAAATTAAACATTAAATTAAGAATGAAATATTGTAAATTAAAATTCTTGTCAATCAATCATTTGGTTTCAGAAGCAATTAAGATGATACTACACAATTCACTCCAGCAACACCACAAAGAACAACTTTACCATGCTGCTCAACTTCTGTGAATAAATGTAAGTAGCTTTTCAGTTTTGCTTTACAATATATTAATCCTTAATTTGTAATTGAAATGTATAAATATTCGGTTGAGGGACGTATAAAAGAAGCTTCTGTAATGTTTAATCCAATAATTTTCTTTTGTGAGTTTCATATAAACAAATTATGAATTTTTCACTTACAGGAAAGGAAAATCATAAAAGATCAATAACAGCAATTATAATGTATTTATTCATAAACAATTACTTCAGAGACACAGAAAAGAAGCTTCCTTAATGTTTTTTATTATTATATACTCTTGGGAGTTTCTTATAAACAAATTATGAATTTTTCACTTATAAGAAAGGAAAAACTTTAAAAAATTAATAAATAATAATTGTAGTGCAATTATTTATAATGAATTCATTCAGGGGCATAGAAAAAAAGTTTCGTTAGTGGTTTTTGCCATAATTTTTCTTAATAGCTTGTTTTAAACAAATTATGAATTTATTACTTCCAAAAAAGGAAACATCTAAAATATGTCTGTTCTCTGGGTCTGCAATACTCTGCAGTATAGTGGGTTGCCTACATAAAATCAATCCATGTATATTTTTAGATATTTATGGGTTAATTCTTAATAAAATTAAAAAGTTTGAATTAATATGTTTGTTATAGAATCAAATAAAATAGAACCTTTATCACAATTGTCCCTTAAGTATGTTATAAATGCAT
>NW_020438987.1:5098-9165 GCF_000699045.2 Agrilus planipennis | reverse complement strand
GAAAATGGGTTAAATTAATAAATAATAATTGTAGTGCAATTATTTATAATGAATTCATTCAGGGGCATAGAAAAAAAGTTTCGTTAGTGGTTTTTGCCATAATTTTTCTTAATAGCTTGTTTTAAACAAATTATGAATTTATTACTTCCAAAAAAGGAAACATCTAAAATATGTCTGTTCTCTGGGTCTGCAATACTCTGCAGTATAGTGGGTTGCCTACATAAAATCAATCCATGTATATTTTTAGATATTTATGGGTTAATTCTTAATAAAATTAAAAAGTTTGAATTAATATGTTTGTTATAGAATCAAATAAAATAGAACCTTTATCACAATTGTCCCTTAAGTATGTTATAAATGCATAGATTATGAACACTATCAGTTAATAAGAAAAAATCGTAGAAAATTAATAACAACAGTTTTATTGTATTTGTTAATTAGCAAACAGACATAGAAAAGAAGATTTCTTAATAATTTTTGTCATAATTTGCTCTTGGGGGTTTGTTACAAGAAACTTATGAATCTTTCTTTGATATATAGTAAAATTGTTAAAAAATTAATAACAGTGGTTGTAATGCATTTCCATATAATACTTTCATTCAGGCTTATAGCAAAGAAGTCCCTTTAATGTTTTTTGTCATAATCTACTCTTGCTAGTTTGTTATTAACAAATTATGAATTTTTCACTGACATGAAAGAGAAAATCTGAGGTATACCTGTTACTCTGCATAAGCAATACTCTGCAGTATAATGGGTTGCCTACATGAAATACAATTTGTACAATTAAATTATTTGAATTTATGTTTATATCATCGAGTCAAACGAAATAAACAAGAGATATATTCGAATGTTTTTAGTTTTTATATTTATCATGAAGAAATTTTATCGGTTTTATTTGGCCTAAGCGCTTTTATTATTCTTTAACAGCTTATGAGTATTATTGTTCTCGAAGTGCTTTTAACGCTTTAAAAAATTACTGAGGTATTTGATGCATTAAAAACTGCACTTTCAAATAGTTCAAACCTTATTTAAAAGTATCTTTAAATAACAGAACGACAGCCCCTCAAAGAGACCTATGTTTATAAGAAATTCTGAAAATTGGATCTGCAGGGTCATTTGTAATTCCTTTGGAAAGTGTATTTTGAACTTTGAAAATGCGTTCGATGCATCGAAATCTGCACTTTCCAATACTTCAAACCGCTTTTATAATTAACTTTAAATAATTGAACTATAGCCCCTTAAAGAGACCTATGTTAATAAGAATTTCGAGAAATTGGATCATTTTCAGAGCCATTTGTAGCACCGCCGGAAAGTGTAATTTTGAACTTTAAAAATGCATTCGATGCACCGAAACCTGCACTTTCCAATAGTTCAAACCTTATTTAAAAGTATCTGTAAATAATTGAACTACAGCCCAAGAAAGAGGCCTATGTTTATAAGAAATTCGGAAAATTGGATCATTTTCAGAGCCATTTGTAGCACCGCCGGAAAGTGTAATTTTGAACTTTGAAAATGCATTCGATGCACCGAAATTTGCACTTTCTAATGGTTTAATTTGCATTTATAATTAACTTTAAATAATTGATCTACAGCCCATCAAAGAGACCTATGTTTATAAGAATTTCGAAAAATTGGATCATTTTGAGGGCCATTTGTAATTCCGTTGGAAAGTGTAATTTTGAACTTTGACAATGCATTCGATGCACCGAAATCTGCACTTTCCAATGGTTTAATTTGCATTTATAATTAACTTTAAATAATTGATCTACAGCCCATCAAAGAGACCTATGTTTATATGAATTTCGAAAAATTGGATCATTTTGAGGTCCATTTGTAATTCCGTTGGAAAGTGTAATTTTGAACTTTGACAATGCATTCGATGCACCGAAATCTGCACTTTCCAATAGTTCAAACCTTATTTGAAAGTATCTTTAAATAATTGAACTACAGCCCAAGAAAGAGGCCTATGTTTATAAGAATTTCGGAAAATTGGATCATATTCAGAACCATTTGTAGCATCATTGGAAAGTGTAATTTTGAACTTTGAAAATGGGTTCGATGCACCGAAATCTGCACTTTCCAACAGTTCAAACCTTATTTAAATGTATTTTTAAATAACTGACCTACAGCCCCTCAAAGAGACCTATGTTTATAATAAACTGGGAGAATTGGATCATTTTCAGGGCCGTTTGTGGCACCGTTGAAAAGTGTAATTTTGAACTTTAAAAATGCGTTCGATGCACCGAAATCTGCGCTTTTCAATAGTTCCAACCGCATTTACAATTAACTTTAAATAATTGAACTACAGCCCATCAAAGAGACCTATGCTTATAAGAATTTCGGAAAATTGGATCATTTTCAGGGCCATTTGTAGTACCCTTAGAAAAGTGTAATATTGAACTTTGAAAATGCATTCCATGCATCCAAATCTGCACTTTCCAATAGTTCAAACCGTATTTAAAAGTATCTTTAAATAATTAAACTACAGTCCAAAAAAGAGGCCTATGCTTATAAGAATTTCGGAAAATTGGATCATTTTCAGGGCCACTTGTAATACCTTCCAAAGGTGCAATTTTGAACTTTTAAATTGAATTGATGCATCGAAATCTGCACTTTTCAATAGTTAAAACTGCTTTTAAAATTAAGTTCCAATAATTGAACTGTAGTGTCTCAAAGAAAAGAAATAACACAAAGGTTGAAGGAAAGGGCTTGATTTTAACCCAAAAGGGCCCCAAGAGCGTGAATCATGTGACTCAAAGATACTACATCTGCTTGTTTTAGACTTTTTTCTCTCATCGTGTCCATATTTCTGTTGTTTTGCGTTTAAAAATGAATAGGTAATAGAATTGTACGGAAAATTATTGTCTGCCGATGCGGTCAATCACATAATACAATAATGTTTTTCTTTTAATGATTCCAGAATTTATTTTATGTAGCTATTTTTCAGGATTTTTCTTTTACATATTTATTTATAAAAGTCCTGTAGGATTGGAGATATGTAATGTACTTGAAATGCTTTCATATTTTACTACAGGTTAAGCTGAAGTACATATTGCTTTTGTTTTTAAATTTTGAAAAATTCAGACATTATTAGTGAAGATTATAATAAATAATTATAGAACTCCCTACTCTTGCGTCTTATCAAATGCTATCATATGGTCAAAATTTTAGCAAAGATTAGGATAGGAATGGTAGGTACAATAAGAAAAAAAAGTTATTAAATAGAAAAGCAAAACTAATTTTACAATATATTTATTATTTCGGCTTTGTTCGGCTTATTATTATAATATTTAATCAGGCTTCGTGAACGAATGAATTGTCATCGCATCGTATTCGGTTTAAAATCTCCGAACTCGGGCTTAGTTTCCATTGAGGTTTGCTCGATGTAGTAGTAGATAGCGGTCGGTTGCGATTTTATTCAATTGTAGCGGAAAATAATATAAATTGTTTGCGTTGATAGCAAGATATTCTTGTGTATTTAATGTTGAAGTTAGAGTGTCTTACCAGGGTCAGGAGTCCCTTTTTACCTTTTAAGGATTACTTACGTTGGTCATAAACTTCTCTTATATTGGTTTAAAGGATATTTAAGGATATCCACCACATTTACTGTCTTGGATACAACAGGGAAAAGGTACAAATTTTGATGTTTACTTTTCATAATGTACAAACGATATGTTGATGGGTTTTTCATTAATTTCCTTGTTCGTTTTTCCGAATTCTGTGTGGTAATGGAACATATTGTGGATTGTAAATTGCCATTAATAATAATGATGTTTTAAAAGAAACACATCAATTTTAGATATTAAAAATCACCAGAATATTTACATTAGTTGAAGAAATTAGTTATTAAGTTTAATAAAATAAAGGTTTATTATTTTTTGCCTTTCAGTTTTTCCGGCGATTTAATTTTTTTGTTAAAAAGTCCACATATCGCATACTTTTCAAGCTTTGGAAAACTCTTGTTATGTAGATCTTTCGATCGATCTGCATGGTTATTCTACATTGGAAAAAACATAAAAAAAATAATTTCAAAATTGTTCTAGAATGTTATCATAAAGAAAAAAAAT
>NW_020438987.1:0-709 GCF_000699045.2 Agrilus planipennis | reverse complement strand
GTGTACATTTCCCAAGAAGTTAGGTATATGTGAACTGAATATAATGTATATGTACATTTCCCGGCAAATGTGTACTCTTGCCTTCACGTTTTGGTAAATGTATACTCTTACCTTCATGTTTTAAGAAAAGTTAGAATACAAATAAATTAAAAATGTTGTTGCAGTAAAAAAATATTTATTTAAATAAACATAATACAAAAGGCTTTAATAACGAAAATTATTTTAATTAAAAAATGTAAATGACAAACAAAACATACTTTTCTTTGCATATTATATAATATGTCGTAGGTTATGATCCCAATATTCATAAATACAATTTTCGTCCTAGTTTTTCAGGACCAATACGATGGGAATCAAACAAATAATAATAATAACATACTTTTCTTTATTATAACAGTTAAATTTTATAAAACTATAATGAACATATAGAAATTTCATAATGAAAAAAGATTTATTTATTTGAGCAAGAGTTGCTATTGTGGCACTTGGAATTACGTAATATTCCCGCATTTTTACGAGTGCATTTTTTTGAGGAACATGTTCCTTTACAGATGCATCTTTTAAAACCTTGTCTACCAGAGTAAGGGACTGCATTCCTATTTTGTATGCTCACCTTTACCAAAACGACATGGTCATTGTGAATTCAATGTACATTTCCCTTCTTTGAAATTGTAAATGTTAGTTGAATGCACATTACCCAAACGAGGAG
>NW_020438986.1:334699-354548 GCF_000699045.2 Agrilus planipennis | reverse complement strand
GAATAAAAAGGCGGCAAGAGCAAAATCATAGACATGACTCAAAATTATTTCGCGCCTGCGCAGGAGCTACGGAGTCTTGCGGTTTTTAGCGTCGCCTCTGCATTAATACAGATAGGACAGTAGCGTACTAGGAAATAATATAGAAACATAACTTACAAAAAAAATTAACCTAATATTTTTGTTGGTTTTGAAGTTAGTTTTCACATTAACTGTCCTCATCAGAATCACTGTCATCGACATCAACAATTAGTTTTTCTGTTTCTATGTCTGTTATTTCCTCATTATCTAACATAATGTTTAAATAAGTATTGCGCCTTTTTCTTTATATAAATTTTAAATATCTACAACAAGAAAACTAATCGAATAAATTAATTTTTTTAATTTTGCAAATTGGTTTTAAATATTTAATCTACGCCCCTGACAAGGATACTGAAGAGAGGGGGCTGCATTCATAAAACTGCCTACTTTTGCCATGGCGCATCTACGACATTTTAAAATTTCCGCCAGCTTCGACCATCAGGCCTGTACGTGTAAAGAAAAAAAGAAGTAGAATGAGCCATTTCACCAATGACCTTACCGAAAGTCCCATTTTGCCAATGACACCGAAAGTCCCAACTGCTCCGGCAAACATAACGATGAGGCGCATTCGCGTGATGATGCTAGTTCATTCCCATTGCACCGTCCATATGTGACTACCATGTCCGCTTATTCTGCATGTGAATACATTGGTTTTTGTTTGATATTTTCACACTCAACTTATTTTTGTATTTTGTGGTAATAGTAGTAGCTTTGTCAATCAAACACTAACGAGTGCAGATTATTACTAATTATTACGTACAATCAGCTGTTGCGAAGGTCGCGAATAGGTATCTACGTGTGTTTCGTCAGTTGACGCTTGCGATAACGAAAGGCGATAAGATAACGCGGCTGCAAAAGTGTTCTTAATCATTGACGGCTCGTTAACTGGGGTACTTTTTGAGCATACTTTTTACATCCCCTACGTTATGGTGCTATGAGATGTTACCCTTTTAATATTCCAGAATACTAACCAGACAATATATATATGTTAGGCCCGAAGACCGAAAACGCTCAGTGGCCGGAAAAAACGACCACATCGCGTTCTGGCTGCCTTCGAACGCACAGAACGCGTTTTAGCTGTTTTCAAACGCTCGCAACGCGTTCTGGTAACTGTTAAACTGCCGGAACGCGTTCTGCCAATTGTTGAACGCTCACAACGCGTTCTTAATGTTCGACTTGTATTATTTTTTTTTTCTTTAATTTCACGAAGAACCACAATTTGATTCTATACCATAAGAAATTATTTCAGTATTTTTTCAAAATTTTTAAACAACGTTTAAGGGTTGCTACTAATGGTTTAATTTTAAATAAAAACTCGTAATATACATTTGCTGGATTCTTTTATTCATACAAGGTTATTGTTATTATTACAAATTAAGACACATGTATGCATTTTAATCATTCATTTTTGAGAAACAAGGGTTCATTTATTACTATTACGGTACTTATTCCCATACTTTTTCACCAATAAAAGCAAATACTGCTTTTGTTCTTCATTCGTCATAATCAATTTATTATATTCCTTCATTAAAGCAACACTATGCTTAACTATGTCGTTCATTACTTATATACAATGAATGATTTTTTGAAGTTTTCGTTTCAATTTTCCACGTCTTTATCCAAAAAAATTGTTGAAATACCTAGGATCTAGAAGAAGAATAAGGAGTTACTGCTCACGAAGTTTTATATATATTTTTTGTGTATGTGTGTGACATCAATGTTCAATCATTTGTGCCTTCAATTTTTAGTGCTTCTACCATTTTCTTTTTCTCTTGAACTGCAAGTTTGTCATCAAAACATGGAATCGAAACCAGCTCTTCGGGCAAATACCACAAGTGTCCTAGTATTTTTACGCAGCAGTAGCCATTGTTTTGTTTATGTTTTCAAAAGCCTTAAGGTCTTTTAATAATTGTAGAGATTGTATGAGATTTTCCTCCTCCTTTTTAGACCATCCGTTCCTTTCATCTTAATTTCTCAGTTTTTGCATCTTTTCCTGTTATTCCATATTTCTCCAAAATATGTTCGAGTCTCTGGTTCCAATTCACCTAGTTTAAATGTTGCTGATAAAACTAATTTGTTCTTTCTCTTTAATTTTTTGCCTTTTAGGTAATATAGTTTTTCACCCCCTTCGTTCTGTTTTTTTGTATTCCGGTGCAAATTTTAAGTTTCTTTTTTTTTCTGCTTATCAATGTCTTAGTTAAACTTTCTAGTTTTTTCCATGTACTTCTATCTTTTTTCGGTTTCAATCTGTGGTGTTCTTCCTCGGTTTTTTTTATGTGTTCATCTACTCCATTAGTTTTTTGTAATACGATTCCTGTGTGGCTGAACTCTGTAACTTCTTCGTTTATTTTTCCATCTCACTGGAATTTTAATTGTTTCTTTCCTTCTCATTCTTTTACCCTTAAATTTTTTGTCTTATCTCTATTTAGCTCCAGCCCTCTTTCTTATATATATCTATTGAATTTAAAGCATTTCTTTCAGCTCTTATTCGTTGTTTGCTAATAATACTATGTCATGCATGTTAAACTGACCAAATTTTTCTTTTACCAATTATTATTCCCCCCTTTGTTGTACTGTGATTATTTTTTTTTAAAATGTGCAAATGTTAATTTAAATTGTGCGGTGCTTTGCGGACAACCTTGGCTTATTACTTCTTTCATTGCCATTTTCTTGGTAAATTTCTCTTATCCTCTCCCTTAATTTGTTGAATATTTCTAATTTTTCTAATATGTTCTATACCATGTCTCTTTCGTGCTTATCGAATGCCCCATTCATGTCCGTAAGGAAGAGGAATTTTTCGCCTTTTTCTTTATTTCCCTTTCACACGCTGTTTTGATTAGAGGTTGTCCAAAAAAAAAAAACTACCGTCACTTAGAATTTCATGTTTCTGGACCGGTCCCTGTCTCATCGTCACACTTTCAGCAATCCCCTGACAAATATTGCCAACTTAAGAAAAACATTAACATAATGTCATATTTCGTCACGCTAAGCAATACCCCTTTATTTGCGATCGTATTTTATGAACAACCCCTTAGACAGATTGCTTCAATAGTTTCTTTGCTTTTACTGTATTCCATCTGCGTTTACTCATGAGTATTATCCCTCTGCAATTTTCTGTTTTATTTCTGTCTCCTATTTTGTAAATTGGTTTGCTTATTCTTGCTTTCTAATTTTCCGGAAGTTCTTCTTCTCCATTTCGTACACCCATGCCTCATTATTAATTACTGTCTTCTGCCGTCTTCTAATGTTGTATTTAGAGTTGAGATTTTGTGCAAAAAAGATCTCTTTTGTCATTGGAAATATTACCTTAATATTGTGGATTCATACCTTTTGCACTGAATTATATTGTAGCGAGCACGAGTGTATTTGTGTGCGATCGGGCACACGTGTGCGTGAACGGCTTATCGATTAGCAGAATAGCCGCGGGCGCCTTTCTTCATGTGCGCCGTATTTGTAAATGTGTGTGTCGTACCTGCGTTCTGGGAAAGCAGTTAAACAGTTCAAAGAAAAAATAAACTATCCGGATGTTTCCAGAAGGGTCCCGAATGTAAACAAAAGAGTATTCAAAGAAAGAGACGATCGCCGAGAGGGGAGAAATAAATTGACCGTTGCAGAAGTGAATCCAGAAATAAATTGTCAGTGATAGCAGTGAAATAAATAGCGCAGTGAATAGTGATATATCAACAGTAGTGTAAATAAATAGAATAATTCATAACCTAAATTTAGTAATAATTTAATAGTGTTTTTAAGTTCTTTAATAATTAGTGTAAATAAATAGTTTTTGTCGTTATCAGTCTTAGAAGTTANTTGCAGAAGTGAATCTAGAACTAAATTGACAGCGATAGCAGTGAAATAAATAGCGCAGTGAATAGTGATATATCAACATTAGTATAAATAAATAGTTTTTGTCGTCATCAGTCTTCGAAGTTAATTTTGTTCAACTCACGAATATTACAACTGGTGTCAGGTGTGGGGTTGAGTAAAACACATTACAATGGCAAAGAAGTTGTACGAATTATAAGTAGCTGAGTTAAGAAGAGAATTGGAAGAACGGGATGAAGCGATAAACGGTAACATAGCGGAATTTCAGTGGCTGCTCGCGGGGGCGTTAAAACAAAATGACCATGATCCTGAAACGTTCCTTTTCGAAGACGAATTGTCGCAAACGATGAAAAGTTTGGAAAATAAATTGGATGAAAACACTAAAAGTTTGGAAAATAAATTGGAAGAAAACAGTAAAAGTTTGGAAAAAAAATTGGAAGAAACCAGTAAAAGTTTGGAAAATAAATTGGAAGAAAACAGTAAAGGTTTGGAAAAAAAATTGGAAGAAACCAGTAAAAGTTTGGAAAATAAATTGGAAGAAAATAGTAAAACTTTGAAACGTGAATTGGAAGAAAATAGTAAAAGTTTGAAACGTGAATTGGAAGAAAACAGTAGAAGTATGGAGAATAAATGGGAAGAAAAATTTAATAAGAATATTCAAGAAACAGATGAGAAGATAAGTGCTGAAAGAAGTGATTTTTAATGGGAAGATAAAATCAATCGAAGGGGATGTTGGCACTTCTGGTACACTCAACGAAGGCAATCAAACCAGCCAAGGAAGCGGTATAGAGTCAAGAACACGAGTAAAACCACCAACGTTTGACGGAAGACGGAGGCGGCTGCTAAGGCGAATAACTGGGTGCCTGAAGAAAAAGTCACTGCGTTGACCGTTGCGCTTCGTGGAGATGCATGTGACATTTTGAACACCCTTTCCCCGGAAGAATTGGCGGATTATGAACAGTTGGTAAAACGGTTAGAGTTGCGCTACGGCGAGGCTCATTTAACAGCGGTGTATCACATTAATAAGTTCACCGTTGCAGAAGTGTATCCAGAAATAAATTGTCAGTGATAGCAGTGAAATAAATAGCGCAGTGAATTTCAACAGTAGTGTAGATAAATAGAATAATTCATAACCTAAGTTTAGTAATAATTTAATAGTGTTTTTAAGTTCTTTAATAATTAGTATAAATAAATAGTTTTTGTCGTTATCAGTCTTCGAAGTTAATTTTGTTAAACCCACGAACATTACAATATATTCCAATCCGACGGGACTTGAACCTTGTCGGAACTCTTCAAACTAGGGTGGTTAGATCGACTTGCGAGTTTCGATGATTTAGGGAACCGTACCATAGGTTCAACCATAATAGGGAGGGGTACTTAAGGAGAAACCAGACGAAGACAAGTCCCTGAAGGAGGGCAGCAGCTCTTTCAGTACTCAGGTTGGCAGAGATCACGAGGATCGGTATGGCACTTTGATGCACAATACTGCGATGTGGAAGGCAAGAGGAAACCACCACATTATGATGCCGAGCAAAAAGTACGTTTAAAATTAAATGATGGCTTCCTCTTCGGTAAAACACTCCAGACGTAAACTAGTCCTCCATTTGGATGTCCGGGCGGGGGATGTCATCAATAAGTGCAATAAGTCGGAGCGTGGAATGTTAGGATTATGAGGCAAGTAGGGAAATTGGAAAATTTTAAAGTTAAGATGAATAGATTAGAATTAGATGTAGTAGGCAATACTGAAGTCTTCTGGAATGGAGACTAGAATAATACATACAGGATTGGTGGAAGGTAATTCGGGGATAGGAATTGTAATGCATAGGAAAGCAGGGCAGAGTGTAGAAAGTTATTTACAAAAAACGATAGGATAGTTATGGTTAAATTAAACTCGAATCCAGTAAAAACGGTATTAGTACAGGTCTACATGCCTACATCATCTTACAATGATGAAGACGTAGAAACAGTTTATGCAGTCATAGAAGAGTGTAGAAGTTTAGCGAAAGGGCAGGAAAACCTAATATTTGTAGGAGAGTTCAACGTAAAAATAGGTGAAGGTAAATGTTTTGTGCAGTCGTGAGATAAAAAATTATCTGGAGACCACTCGGAAGTTGCGTTACTGAACTACCGTTCTACTAGAATGTTTTAAATAAAACTAGTAGCGAATTTGAGTTGATGTGTTTAATGAGAATGTTTCCTACATACTAACTAACAATATTAAATTTACTTAAAAACTAGAGAACAACTAAGAAAGTGGGTGGAGTCTAAATGAAAGATATTCTGGTGGTAGATAAATGTAGGAATTTCCTGAATGTTGTCATAGACGAGAGGGTGTTGACTTCAACTAGATGCAGAAAAGTTCTGAAAACAAGTATACAAGAGCTAACAATGGGCCAGGTATTAGTGACAGAAAACCTCATTTATGCTACCAGGAATTATTGAATTCATAACGTACATTTTGTATGTATGACAATGAAATTATTTACAAATATTATAAAACCAAATAATAAAGGAAAGGAATTTATAACTTAAAATGTTTGAAGTTGAACTGAACGAAGAAATTTGAAATGTAAATAAGTAAATAATAACCCTAGATCCAATTAAATGGAAAAGTTTTTGAATTAAAATAATTGTAAAAGATATAGATAATTATTAGCACTTAACATCCCGCCGCCCTTGAACCGATAGCGTTCAAAAGAACTCACACGCGCATATACACAACACACACGCAGTTCTTCACTTTGGTCACTAGAAAGAATAGTCAGTAAGTCGCCAATAGGGAAATGACTGGTGGGTTTATCTAAAAGGTCGTTTGGATCAGTGGAAAAGGGTGTAAGGGGGCGCGAGTTAAGTATTGCCTCTACTTCAGTGTTTGTAGCTTGCATTAAACTGTGTAGTTCAGGTGAAAAAGTTTCTTTTTGAATTAATTTGATTATAATAAGTTGTGCTAAAGTTAACGCTTCTGTTGATAATGGCCCAGCATTTTTCACGATCTTACTACTGTTTCGAATAAATTTTATACAGTATGATAGAACAGGGATTTCAGTAGGACAAATGCGGTGTTTTGTCCAATGACCTTTTTCTTTCAAAAGCCACGAGGGTCCATGATTCCATAGAGAACTTGAATCCAGTTGCAATATGTTTTCGTCGCAAGAAAGACTATCTGCGGGGTTGTCTGCAGATGGAACATGTCTCCACTGGCGAGAGCTTGTATTCGATTGAATATTCGATATTCTATTGGCCACAAACGTCTTAAGGGTATGTGGCGCTGAATTAATCCACCAAAGTACAATTTCTGAATCGGACCATAACACAGTGTTGTTAATATTTAAGTGTTCTAATGCCCTGATGCTTGCTTTAACTGATTTAACTAAAACAACAGTTGTGCATAGTTAAAGGCGCGGTAGCCAGATTGTCCTTATGAGTGTGAGGCGTGATTTAATTTCAATGTTTGACTGCAACCTTTTTTCTGGCGAATAGAGTCTATGTAACGTTGGTTTGTTTGATTTTCCAAGATCATTTACATCTTCTTTGAATGGAAGCTTGACAATGAATTTCCGAGCGTCGTCCCTTTGTACATGTTCATGAAAGCCATTCAAGTTGGGAATCGTCTGGCCGTTTAATTGTTGGTGCTGTAAAGATTTCATTTACGTGTTTTAAATTAATCACCCGTTCGTTATTGTAACGCTTTTTTAAAAGCGACCATGCCACTTGGTAATTATCTGCTGATAACTCCAATGAATGAATGAGATTCGCAGCCTCTGCCTTAACACATGAATGTAGATAATACAATTTCTGAATAACTGGAAGAGCTGGATTGCGCTGTCAATAATGGAAACAAACGAATCACGAAAATTAAGCCATTTGTTGTAAAATCCGTCGAATGTAGGAAGTTCAATCTTTGGTAACCTGCAGCTTACGTTAACATCTTGCACTGTAGATGGTGATAAGGAATTATCGGCTAACCGTCCTGTTGTGAAATTTGAGGATGAGTTCTGGTAACGCTCAATAAGTTCGTTTGCTGCCCCTACACATTGGTACCAATTGGTTTCGAAATCCGCCCGTTCTTCTTGTGTAAATAAGTAAATAATAACCCTAGATCCAATTAAATGGAAAAGTTTTTGAATTAAAATAATTGTAAAAGATATAGGTAATTATTAGCACTTAACAGTAAAGATGGTGCAAAAGCAGATTCTTTTGGATTAGGCAATAAAAATGATGGGGGAGATAGATTGATTGAGAAAATGAAAGTAGGAAACTTTGGGTAAAAAATGAGGGTGTAGGATTAAGAGAAGAAAGGCGGAAATACAAAAACAGGACAGACGAAGAAGGCAAAGAAGATATAAGGCTATAAGCTAAGGAACAGCGAATTGATATGAGGTGTAAAGAGGTAGGGGAAAAGTTTGAAGTAGGTAAGGGGATGAGGCTTGCAATATAACTAAAAGAAATTTTAGAGATGTAGGGTACAGTAGTAATTATATAAGAAATAAGGCAGGAGTCATTTTGATAGAAAATGAGGAAAAGGCTGATAGGTGGAAAGAATATTTAGAAAACCTATACGCAGGCCCTGAGTTAGGAGATATATTAGAGAAGAAGATAGTGTGGAGATAGGTGAGCTAGGTTATCCCATAATAAGAGAAGAGTTCGATGTGGCATTAAAAAACTTAAAGAATAATAAGGCGTCAGGTGTAGATGGGATACAGGGGGAAATTGTAAAAAATGCAGGACCAAAGGTTAGAAATCGTATGTTTATGCTAGTTAGTCACATTTACAAGACGGGAAATGCCCCAGAGGATTATAAACGGAACGTGGTAGTAACCATACTTTACAAAAGAGAGATAGGTGCCAGACATTTAGAACAATTAGCTTAACTTCCCGTGCTTCAAAAATCTTAACTAGAATTGTACAGAGGAGGATGGAAAAAAGGGCGAAAGAACTATTAGGGGATGATCAATTTGGGTTTAGAAGAAACAGAGGAACGCTGGAGGCCATTCTAGTTTTACGGGTAACAAAAGAGAAAACGATAGAAAAGGGAAAGAGTGCGTACATAGGATTTGTAGATTTAGAAAAAGCTTTTGACATTGTTAAATAGGACAAGATGTTAAATAAACTTAAAAATGTAGGGATGAGTTACATAGATAGAAGAGTGATACTTAGTTTGTATAAAGAGCAACAGGCAGTTATAGAAATGGGGCTGCAACGTAAAGAAGTAAATATTAGGAAGAGAGTCAGACAAGGATTCACACTGTCATCGCTACTTTTTAATCTAATACACTAAAGACAACGTCATTAATAACAGTACAACTGTAGGGATAGATGTGCAAGGGCTAAAAATTAATATGCTTAGATTTGCAGATGATATGGCAGTAAGGATGAGTTAGATACAGCTTTCATTAAAATGGAAGAGGTATTGACAAAACAGTACTGTATGAAAATAAATAAAAATAAAACAAAAATACTGGTATGCAAGGGAAGAANCCATTGGTGAGCTCCCTGTAGGTTTCCCGATGACTTCCTGCACGGAGGAATGCATTTCCGTGCCTTGTCTTGGAATCTGCTGTGGTAGAAGCAAAGGTCACTGCTCCTGTTGCTACTGTGGGATCGTCTTTGCGAAGAAGTGCCTCTGGATTGAGATCTAGATCTTGTCCTCGAACCTCTTGCCATATGTCGTCTTATTTGATGCAGATCCAACTGAAGTGCTTGCACCTTATTGGTCAGTAGTTGGATGGCATTGTGCTGTGGAGAAGGCGTGGCCGTGGTTGCTATCACGGACTGTGTTTGCGTTGCTTCCATGATATAGTCAGCTATTTCGGCAACTTCATCCAACTGCTTGTCCTTCATCGTTGCAGTGACCGTCTGTAGATTTTGCGGAAGGCGACCTGACCAGATTGTGCGTAATAGATTTTCTGGAGTAGAATTTCCAGCCAGGTTTTGAAGGTGACGCAGAAATTGGAATGGTTTCCTGTCACCGATTTCTTCCTGTCCCAGCAATTGTTTGGTCCTTAATTCTTGTGAAGGGCCCAACCGACGAATGAGTGCTGCTCTGATAGTAGCATATGGTTCAGTCGCCAGTGGGTTTATTATAATGTCCCGCACTTCGGCTGCGTACTGCGGATCCAAATTTCCCAGGACATACCCGAATCTTGTCGATTCAGATGTGATTCCTGAGGCTTCGAAACTTCGTTCCACCATGCAAAACCATAATTCAGGGTCGGATGGCACGAAAGGTGGCAGCCTGACAGCTAGACGGTCAATGGAGGAGGTAGGTTGGGCGTTTTGTGGGCGGGACATGGTTAAATGTCCACGTTGCGGCTGGCCTGGGCGACCCTTTTTGTTGATATGTTGATGAAGATGACGACGGTATTCACGGCCGTCCAAAGTAGACTGATTACCTCTAGCGTGATTAAAATGTAAAGGAGGCAATCGTTGCGCACAAGGGGCGAGGCGGTCGCATTTCCCGCGGCAGATTGAGCAATCACAATCTCTTCTTTGGATGGCGAGGAGCCCATGGGAGTTAGGCAGGAGATTTGTTATCGTTCAATTAGGCATGTTGATTCTCTTTAAAAAAAATCGATCTCCGATTCGATTCGAATCGAGCATGCTAGAATCGATTCTTGTTTAAATCGAGCATTAAAAGATCGATTTTCGATTAATCGCGCCAATTTCAAACACGCCATTGAATGGTTCAATGGGCTGGGGTAATACGCCCAGTAAGGGAGAGTATGTGTTCTCCAATAAATTGAACAACTCACGCAAAAAACGCTGATGCTGGAGGTCTTGGTCCTGGTCAGACAGTTCACCGGACGCAGGACTTGGGGTTACAAGTTGCAGTTGGGCGATCTGGCGCAAAAGGGCACGTTGACGACGCCGTTCCTTCCTTCGTTAGCGGGAATTGAAATAACTGTTTCGGCTGTCGCAGTTCATTACTGACCATGCGTTCGTAGTCGGGGTCACCACTGTAGTCACCCTGTGTGGTCGTAGTAAGGTGTGACTATCAAAAGTTGTGGTTCTGAGAAGAACCGATTANTCAATAGCTTTAGTTGATGCTATTACAGGTTGGCCTACTTCCATATCTTCAGCGTCAGTAGCGTCACTGTCGATTGCAGAAGGTGCAGGGGCAACAATTTGAGCATTGTCAGTAGCGTCGTGAGCAACTGCTACCGTAGGTTGATTTATTTCTAGATCTTCAGCTTCAGTCGTTTTCTCTTGCAAAATTAATAGCATCGATAGTGCAATGACTCTCATGATAGTCAAGAAGTATAAAAATTTTATTTTCTTTGGTGCATCTAGTGGTTTTTTTAATGTGTTGTAAAACTTTCAGAAACAAAGCTCCAGTCATCCAATCGCTGGTTTCGTGCTATCATTGACAACTCTTAATACAGCTCTCTTGGCGTCTTCTTCGTTAACATCATTTTCTTTTTTCTTTTTGTAATTTCTTACCATTGTGATTCGTAACTGTAAAAGAATATAAAATGAATTTATTTAACTATATTTATCAATGATTTTTAAAAATAAGTAAANAGGGTTATGCTTTTCAAGTCTGCAATATGGGGATGTGCAGGACAGTTGTCAACTAACAGCAGGATTTTCTTATTCTTTTTCGTAAGTTCACGATCCCATGCGCGTGCCCACTTGGTAAAAATGTCACCAGTCATCCAGGCTTTTCGATTGCTCTCATAATCCACTGGCAAATGCCGTACATTTTTAAAACATCTGGGACGTTGAGATTTCCCGATTACGAGAAGTTTTTTTTTAGCTGTGCCACTCATGTTGGCTGCCACCATCACTGTTATTCGCTCCTTTGATAATTTTCCTCCTGTACATTTTTCACCTTTAAATTTCAACGTCTTGTCTGGGGTTAATTTATAAAACAACCCGGTCTCATCTGCATTAAAAATTTCATCATCACTAAATTGAGCACGTAGAGTAGGCCAAACTTTTTCTAACCAATCGTGTACATCACTCTGTTGTACTGACAAAGACTCGCGAACAATCTTTCCACTGACGATGTTGTGTCTTACTTTAAAACGGTTTATCCAACTCATGGAACATATGAAATTTTGCATGTCTAACTGTCTAGCAAAAAAATTTGCTTTCTCTTGTAGCAGAGGTCCATTAAGAGGTATTCCCCGGTCGCGCTGAAGCTTAAACCACTGTAACAATGCCTTATCCAACTGCTCATGAATAGAAGTTCTTACACGTTTGCATTTCAAAACATTGGCATTAAATAGCGGCTCGATCTTGTATTTATTCTTCTTTATTGTTGATATTGTAGAATGAGATACGCCAAATTCCTTTGCGAGGGTCGCGTTTGATTCACCAGCTTCTAATCTGTGTAATATTGCACTCTTTTCTTCAATTGTAAAACACTTTATCTTCACAGAACTCATTTTATGGCGCTTTATGAACTTGTCATAACAGATGACAAACACTAACTGTGATTTATGCGCGCCAATAAGGAGAATTGAACGGTGAAGCGCGCGGGGAAAGTGAGGGGGCCGAGGTATTGGTCATTCGTTACCTAAATTGAAACAACACGGCGCGTCGTTTTAAACGGACGAATTATCGTAAAAAATGGTCGCTATAAACGGTTTGTCGCTCAAACCGGAGTCGCACTAAACGGTTACATTTTCTCAGTATCTAACTATTAAACCGAACTTGAGTAAATAATATCGACGCTAAAAACGGTTAGTCGTTATAAGCGACGTCGTTATAAATGAATTCTACCGTATATTGATATCATGATGTATCAGTTCAACGCTAGTCTCTTTGAAGTATTTTAAAATTGGTAACTACGTTTACTTATAAAGTAACAGAATTAAACACATCCAATTGCTGTTTACTGGTTGATGTTTTTGGAAACTGTACTTTTTCAAATTTTGTTGGTCTGTCAGTTGCATTCAAAATTCAAATTAATTTAACAGCTATAATGAATTTGTTTGAATTGAATTGTTAAATTTTAAGCATCTGTAGATAAAAGTTTTCAGTTACTTCTGAAATGAATAAATATATGCAATAGTTATTTGAAGAGTATACCCCTTTTCAAAACGTGATTCACTCGATGAAAACTTTTATATTTACAGATTATTGTTTTATGTTTACTTTCTGTAATATTGCTGCAGCCATTACCGTCACCAGAGAGAAGTGTTTTGCCAAGTAGGTATGCGAGTTTGATGTATTCCAAATATAATAAAATGCAGTTTACAAGTTTTTATTAGGTACAAAATGTATCTTACTGTACTAAAGTAACTTTAAACAAGGAACACTATTTGAATGTTTGAAATGCTTAATATTTTAAATGATAACAATATCTCTCTCAAGTAATGGGGATCAAATTTTTCTTAGAAAATTATTCTTTTGACTTAATTAGGTGTTGAATTTTGGCTTTTATTACTGGAACGTTTCGGTTTATCTTTGTTTCCGATATGAATTTCTTTATTTGACAGGATGCAGGATAAATTCCTCTGTCAATGTCCCGCTTGAAATATTTTCTTATTAATCCAAGTTCCTTTTCGGTCCAAGTTCTTTTTCTGATCTTATTTTTTTTACATTTGAAATTTCGCTAACAGCGTCTTCTATAAAATGTAATGTAAATGCAATATGCCACTTAAGATACGTAAAAGTTATCGTACCTTCATACTCTGTAACTTTCTCTGAACATATAGGAGTTTGTGCAAAAGTCTTTTGTTGGATATTGTCAGTAGTTAAATCTGAAATAAAAACGCAATTGAAGCATTGCACTGTAATTTTGATTTTTATTTTGAGTAATATTAAACTAAATTGATATATTGCCATATATATGTACAGGAGAGGGGGGCACCTTTGAACACTTTTTAAATAAAATATTATATTTGTCGTATTGTGCTACATATCAAGGTATATTACTTTTTTATGAATAGATATGCTATTTGNTAGAAACTCAAAAACACCATACAGGGGTGGTTTCCCCTCCCTATACATATATATATATATATTCTTCATCAGCGTGACGAACTCTATAACATACTGTATTTTCGGGAAAATCGATTAGGGGGCAACGGTCCATCAGAATTTGACTTACAATTTTAACGCGTACCCTTTGTTTTTTTTTTTCGTTATGCTCCCTTTTTCATTCTGTTTTTCATCTTTGAAACCAATTTATCTGTCCACTAATACCCTACTATTAATAATAATATAATCAACGGTCGTTTTAAAATCTTCCAGCCACCTTTCCGAAAGATGCTTACAGTTTCAGCCGAAGAGGAAGTATTAGCAATCAAAACAGTTTACAAACAAAACAATCAGACGCAAAAAACAGTTCACGAACCAAACAATCGGAAGCAAAACAGTTTTCAACGGTTACATCGATATTTCTTGCTTATCGTGACATTGAAGTAAACACATTTCTTTACATGCTATTGCCTAAAATATTATTAGCTTAGAATTATTCAAATTACGATTTAACGAATATTCACTCTTTCTGATTTAACCACAATAAAACCAAATGATACGTATTTTAAAATAAGTCATAGGAAAAACAACATATATCCATTACATTAGTGCTGTGGATACGTAGGGTAAGGTCGCCTTAGTCGTACCAGTTCAAGGAAAATAGCTATAATTTCTGTTGTAATATAAATAAAAGAAAAATATTTACAATCATAAAATCTTCTTTTATTAACGAATCAAAAAACATTGATAGACATTTAAAAATCTTAAAAAAAAATGTTTTTCAAAGGTTTTACAAAAACCTTCCTTCGGTGCGACTTAGGCAATTGGTTGCCTTAATCGTACCATCCATGGCTTAAGTCGTACTTAGACTAATCTTATATTTTTCCAACTAGAAGTGTTAGGACAATTAAAAAACTGCGTAGACTTATATGCTACGAGATCAATTTCAGTCTTCCTTCTTATTATAATAATAAAAACACGTTAATGTTATTCCGTAATAATAAGTAGGCTATTACGAAATAAACCTATCATTTTTTAAACACATATATCACAAATATAATTTTTTATGTTCATTTCGACATCTGCACATAAGTCATGTACCCATCCTTTGCATTTAATACATTCGGTCATGTTTTCTTTACGATCTTCGTTGCATAATTTGCACAACCAATTTTCTTTAGCGTTTACTTTTTTATCCTTGTTAGATTTCCTGTCTATCTTTCTTTTTTTATTAGTTCCTTGTGTTCCTTTTTCTTTTTTAATGTTTTTCAAATTTAATATAGGTCTCTTCAGTTTCTTTGTCTTTTCCTTGGTTTCAATTTCCGTTTTGTAGGGGGACGAAGTCAATTCCGTGGTCTTACTGGTTTCTTTCCTCATTTTCTGGTCAACTTTTGTTAAGCTCGGTACAGGAGATATTATATTCAAGCAAGCCATTATTTGCTTTTTATTAGTAGGGTCGTCAACCTTTGAAGAACTAGGTTGAGGAGATTCAGTTGTATGCAGTTTTGCAGCAGTGGTAGGTGTCCTTGCCCCAGGTGGCTTTCTAGTCATAGGTGGCGTACCAATCGTAGGTGTCATTCCCATTGTAGGTGGAGTACCGGTCCGAGGAGTCATTTCAGACGCAGGTGACGTAGGCCCACCAATCGGAGGGGATATTCCAATCTCAGGTCGCGTACCAGTCGCAAGAGGCGTTGACATTCCAGACATGGGTGGCGATGCAGATGCGTTTGGAGTCGTAGGTGCAGCTACAGATTTTGCTAGAGGCTCGGGATCTGTGACTGCAGTTGATCCTTGATCTGATGGGCCGATTTGCATAGAAGACACAAAGTCTTCTTCTGTGAAGATATTTCTGTCACTAGGCCACAAGCCTGTCGCTCTAAACCCATTCTGTGCTATGTCCATACGAACTGATCTGGGGTACGCCTTACCCAACAGCTCTGCAACATTTCCCTGTTTTATCACAGCCCCAGGGTTTGAACGCAGCCATGACGACGCTGCTTGATTGTAGTTGCTTTTTAGGGATTTGAAAAACGATCTGTCTAGTGGCTGCAAACGGTGGGTTGTATGTGCAGGAAAAGACAGCATGACTATACCATACTCACGAGCCAATTCAATGGCTTCCAGATTTTTCGTGTGCGTGCTGTGACCATCCAGCATCAGCAGCATTTGTTTTTGGTCGCTCTTTTCCAGTTTAGTGCATTTAATACAATGCTGCAACNACTGCCCCCCTCATCCTACATTAATTGTTACAGAAACTCTGTTATTCCAAAAACAGTTTTTTTACTTCTAAACTGTTATTTTCCTTTCTACATCGAATCTATCATTCCATTCCTCAAAACCTATTATATGAACACTTATTCCCTCATCTTAATAATAAATTTTCCAATCACATCTTTGCATTCATGAACGGTCATTTTAAAATCTTTCAATCATATTTTCGTAAAATCGAACGGTCCTAACCGAACGTTAAGTATTAGTAATCCAACGGTTTTTTAACGTTTATAAACAATCATAAACTAAACAGTTTACAACGGTTACATCGATATCGGTCTTTCGGCTATTACAATACTTCTATTCTTTGAAGGCTTTAGAAATAATACCTTACAAATTTAAAACAACGACATATTATCAGGTAACCATAAACACATTAAATCAGTGTATCTAAAACTACATGGTTCCAATATTAAAATACATGAGCAACACAACTACTAATGAATAATGAATATTCACACACAGTGAAACGATTACCTACTATACATTTTTTAGATCTTAGAAACTCAAAAACACCATACAGGGGTGGTTTCCCCTCCCTATACATATATATATATATATTCTTCATCAGCGTGACGAACTCTATAACATACTGTATTTTCGGGAAAATCGATTAGGGGGCAACGGTCCATCAGAATTTGACTTACAATTTTAACGCGTACCCTTTGTTTTTTTTTTTTCGTTATGCTCCCTTTTTCATTCTGTTTTTCATCTTTGAAACCAATTTATCTGTCCACTAATACCCTACTATTAATAATAATATAATCAACGGTCGTTTTAAAATCTTCCAGCCACCTTTCCGAAAGATGCTTACAGTTTCAGCCGAAGAGGAAGTATTAGCAATCAAAACAGTTTACAAACAAAACAATCAGATGCAAAAGACAGTTCACGAACCAAACAATCGGAAGCAAAACAGTTTTCAACGGTTACATCGATATTTCTTGCTTATCGTGACATTGAAGTAAACACATTTCTTTACATGCTATTGCCTAAAATATTATTAGCTTAGAATTATTCAAATTACGATTTAACGAATATTCACTCTTTCTGATTTAACCATAATAAAACCAAATGATACGTATTTTAAAATAAGTCATAGGAAAAACAACATATATCCATTACATTAGTGCTGTGGATACATATATCAGATAATATTTTTAATGAGCTATTTTTAGATTTCTATACGTTGACAAAAAGTTTACTTCACCTTTTTTTTGCCAAAAGTTAATGAATCAGGTAATTCACTAATAATTTCTGGATCCAAAGTATCACATCTGACTGATTCTCTTTCCCGAGCAGTGGGTGTTTCCCTTTCACATTTATTAACATCAAAATTTTTATCATTGTCGCCATCATTTTGTACAGTATTTGACTTAAATTCGTTTATATCTAATACATTTGAACAGGATAAAGTGGGTGCATTACTAATTTTTCGAGTATCACTTGAATTATCTTTTTGTGCTAAATTTGACAATATCTAGAAACAGAATTCTTATAGCATCTGTAAAAATTTTCAAATAGGTACTCTTTACCTCTTTTGTGTTAAAATTTAGTGGAACGGGTAATAGAGTTGGATGCTACTATTTTCGGACGACTTGGTTTCCTTATCAGTAGAGATTTCACTTTCGTAGTCATTAATATCAAAATTTTTATCGTTTACATCATCATTGTCATTGCTACTAGAGTTAAATTCGTAAATATCTAAGGTATTTGAGTATGATGGAAAACTGTGGATGGGTTCAATGTTAAAATTATTTTTTTCTGCTGAATTTAACAATATCTAAAATTCAAACCTTTAATAAATTATTGTTCGCACATATACCTCTGAAATCCTAACTTACTTCAGTTTTTGATGTAGAAGGTTCTTCACAACTTTGACCTCTTTTATCATAATAATTTGGGGTATATATTTTTTTATTAAATAATTATAAATGCAAAAAAATATTCAAAAAATTAAACATACACTAGTAAGTCGCCTAAGAAGTTTCTGCTCATCTGGTGAACCGCGATTGAAAATAATTTTTTTATTAAAAACGACTGACAAATATGAACTATGAATATGAAATGATCGTAATGCACCGCCACAAAACTGGGTTTCATTTTGAATTAAAAAAACATAATCTTATTTTTCAGCATTAACAATATTATCTATTAGATAACAATGCAATCTTTGCATTATAAATCTTGGAATATAAGTTTGTGGTTGTTTTGCATTATGGAGAAGAAAGCGAATCCCCTAAACGACACTAGTCATAATCTGTCTTAACCAAAATAATTTTTTTTTGACTTCTCCTCCTTTGGGGATTATCACTGCAGACTTTTGAAGATTTGTTGCGGTAGTTGACTTCTCCTCCTTTGGGGATTATCACTGTAGACTTTTAAGGACTTTTGCCTCCGTCAATTTTCGACTGCTGCCGTATTCTTCTATTGCAGACTGTGGTGTCTAGGGTGATGGACTTACGACTTTTGGTGTCTTAGGAGCCTTTGTGGGTGTCGGACTTGGATATCAGCGAACCTTCACAGTATTTTGGCACGAGATCTGGATCCCAATATTTGTTGTTTTTGAATCTTAAATAGCATTCCCTTTCTACGTCACAGGTTAGAGATCGTTTACAATTCCGAAGGGTAACCAAACACATTCAATATATTGTTTACACTGAACGGAAACCGAAATGTCTGGACAAATACAATATTTGTTATTCACATGAAATCTTAAATTCAATAACAATAAGAAATGTTGGCAATACTGAAATTAATATGTAAATATACAAACATTTCCTCAACTGTAATTTGTAACATCCATGATAAGAGATGTAAAACACATACACAAAAACGCTTTAGTAGAACAAGTAGAATAACAATAGACAATTTATAAGATTTAAGAAAACTTACCTGTATTTTGGAGCTGGAGACTTGAGTAGAAGTTGAGTATTTCAAGTACTGCTTAAGATCGAAATTTGTGAGTTTTTTGCACAAAGAAATAATACCTAAGATTATAATTTTCTGACGTAAATACATTAAGTTTGAAATGACAAAACATTAAGTAAATGACTGCGTTTTTACAAAAAGTACTTACTAGTGAAAGCGAAAGAGAAGCAGTTTTTAATTGTTACTGAATTGACTACTGAAAACATAACCATCGGAGTTGACAATCATTTAGATAATGATGCTAATGCTAATGTAATAATCTGTGCATGTAGTATGTTATTAGTATGTTACGAGCTCTGCCAATTACTACCCGTGCATGACTTTTTTTAATTTATTCTTTGCATTTCCATCTGATGATACTTTCCTTTTTTTTTTTTTTCGTTCGATTCAGCAACCTGTTGACTATTCATCCATTTTAAATTGTTAATTATGTGCATGCGTACAAATAAAATTCTTATACTCCATGATTAAAATGTTATTTCCCCAGAAAGAATTGTGTAGTCACCCCTGTGTGTAGTCGTAGTAAGAGGTGACTATCAAAGTTGTGGTTCTGAGAAGAACCGATTATAATATCGTTGGACACATTATCTGCATCATTGATGATTGGCACAAAATCACAGCTTCCCAGGGTTGACACTTTATCAGCATCCGAATAATAGTGAGCCTGGTGTTAGACTAATTTTATTCGAATATTTACAGAGTATTTATACAAATTTATTTACATGGTTTAAATGGCAAAGAACATTTCAGCACTTTACATTTGTGTATGTATTTGCCGTTGACCTAGTTAGTCGCAGTGTGTCGCGACCTAACTAAGTCA
>NW_020438986.1:326958-333050 GCF_000699045.2 Agrilus planipennis | reverse complement strand
AGAAGTATAAAAATTTTATTTTCTTTGGTGCATATAGTGGTTTTTTTAATGTGTTGTAAAACTTTCAGAAACAAAGCTCCAGTCATCCAATCGCTGGTTTCGTGCTATCATTGACAACTCTTAATACAGCTCTCTTGGCGTCTTCTTCGTTAACATCATTTTCTTTTTTCTTTTTGTAATTTCTTACCATTGTGATTCGTAACTGTAAAAGAATATAAAATGAATTTATTTAACTATATTTATCAATGATTTTTAAAAATAAGTAAACATCATTTGTTCAAGTAGCTGGGGGTACTTTTGAACATTTTATTCATAACTGCCCCACAGATTTTTTCAAATCTGCCCCAATACCATCCTTCAGAAACACAATTATCTAGACGACCAAGAAACTTGTATTTAAGTATTTAATTAACTTATAATGGTAATACACTTGTTATAATATACACAACACTATGAAATAGTCAAAACTTGAAAATAATTACTTACGTTTTCAGTAATCCGCTTACAATAAAAAATAAAAGTGTTTGGTTTTGTCTCCGTAAAGTAACCGACAGATTTTATTCTGTTTGACACTGACATTGACGTAAATTGGCAACTGACAGACGTGTAGTTCGGTGTTACCAGTATTAAAAGGGCATTGGAGGTTAGGAAAGACAAATGATGCGTTCATAAATCCAATCATTCAAAACTGCCTCTGTTCTAAACTGCCCCCCTCATCCTACATTAATTGTTACAGAAACTCTGTTATTCCAAAAACAGTTTTTTTACTTCTAAACTGTTATTTTCCTTTCTACATCGAATCTATCATTCCATTCCTCAAAACCTATTATATGAACACTTATTCCCTCATCTTAATAATAAATTTTCCAATCACATCTTTGCATTCATGAACGGTCATTTTAAAATCTTTCAATCATATTTTCGTAAAATCGAACGGTCCTAACCGAACGTTAAGTATTAGTAATCCAACGGTTTTTTAACGTTTATAAACAATCATAAACTAAACAGTTTACAACGGTTACATCGATATCGGTCTTTCGGCTATTACAATACTTCTATTCTTTGAAGGCTTTAGAAATAATACCTTACAAATTTAAAACAACGACATATTATCAGGTAACCATAAACACATTAAATCAGTGTATCTAAAACTACATGGTTCCAATATTAAAATACATGAGCAACACAACTACTAATGAATAATGAATATTCACACACAGTGAAACGATTACCTACTATACATTTTTTAGATCTTAGAAACTCAAAAACACCATACAGGGGTGGTTTCCCCTCCCTATACATATATATATATATATTCTTCATCAGCGTGACGAACTCTATAACATACTGTATTTTCGGGAAAATCGATTAGGGGGCAACGGTCCATCAGAATTTGACTTACAATTTTAACGCGTACCCTTTGTTTTTTTTTTTCGTTATGCTCCCTTTTTCATTCTGTTTTTCATCTTTGAAACCAATTTATCTGTCCACTAATACCCTACTATTAATAATAATATAATCAACGGTCGTTTTAAAATCTTCCAGCCACCTTTCCGAAAGATGCTTACAGTTTCAGCCGAAGAGGAAGTATTAGCAATCAAAACAGTTTACAAACAAAACAATCAGATGCAAAAGACAGTTCACGAACCAAACAATCGGAAGCAAAACAGTTTTCAACGGTTACATCGATATTTCTTGCTTATCGTGACATTGAAGTAAACACATTTCTTTACATGCTATTGCCTAAAATATTATTAGCTTAGAATTATTCAAATTACGATTTAACGAATATTCACTCTTTCTGATTTAACCATAATAAAACCAAATGATACGTATTTTAAAATAAGTCATAGGAAAAACAACATATATCCATTACATTAGTGCTGTGGATACATATATCAGATAATATTTTTAATGAGCTATTTTTAGATTTCTATACGTTGACAAAAAATTTACTTCACCTTTTTTTTGCCAAAAGTTAATGAATCAGGTAATTCACTAATAATTTCTGGATCCAAAGTATCACATCTGACTGATTCTCTTTCCCGAGCAGTGGGTGTTTCCCTTTCACATTTATTAACATCAAAATTTTTATCATTGTCTTCATCATTTTGTACAGTATTTGACTTAAATTCGTTTATATCTAATACATTTGAACAGGATAAAGTGGGTGCATTACTAATTTTTCGAGTATCACTTGAATTATCTTTTTGTGCTAAATTTGACAATATCTAGAAACAGAATTCTTATAGCATCTGTAAAAATTTTTAAATAGGTACTCTTTACCTCTTTTGTGTTAAAATTTAGTGGAACGGGTAATAGAGTTGGATGCTACTATTTTCGGACGACTTGGTTTCCTTATCAGTAGAGATTTCACTTTCGTAGTCATTAATATCAAAATTTTTATCGTTTACATCATCATTGTCATTGCTACTAGAGTTAAATTCGTAAATATCTAAGGTATTTGAGTATGATGGAAAACTGTGGATGGGTTCAATGTTAAAATTATTTTTTTCTGCTGAATTTAACAATATCTAAAATTCAAACCTTTAATAAATTATTGTTCGCACATATACCTCTGAAATCCTAACTTACTTCAGTTTTTGATGTAGAAGGTTCTTCACAACTTTGACCTCTTTTATCATAATAATTTGGGGTATATATTTTTTTATTAAATAATTATAAATGCAAAAAAATATTCAAAAAATTAAACATACACTAGTAAGTCGCCTAAGAAGTTTCTGCTCATCTGGTGAACCGCGATTGAAAATAATTTTTTTATTAAAAACGACTGACAAATATGAACTATGAATATGAAATGATCGTAATGCACCGCCACAAAACTGGGTTTCATTTTGAATTAAAAAAACATAATCTTATTTTTCAGCATTAACAATATTATCTATTAGATAACAATGCAATCTTTGCATTATAAATCTTGGAATATAAGTTTGTGGTTGTTTTGCATTATGGAGAAGAAAGCGAATCCCCTAAACGACACTAGTCATAATCTGTCTTAACCAAAATAATTTTTTTTTGACTTCTCCTCCTTTGGGGATTATCACTGCAGACTTTTGAAGATTTGTTGCGGTAGTTGACTTCTCCTCCTTTGGGGATTATCACTGTAGACTTTTAAGGACTTTTGCCTCCGTCAATTTTCGACTGCTGCCGTATTCTTCTATTGCAGACTGTGGTGTCTAGGGTGATGGACTTACGACTTTTGGTGTCTTAGGAGCCTTTGTGGGTGTCGGACTTGGATATCAGCGAACCTTCACAGTATTTTGGCACGAGATCTGGATCCCAATATTTGTTGTTTTTGAATCTTAAATAGCATTCCCTTTCTACGTCACAGGTTAGAGATCGTTTACAATTCCGAAGGGTAACCAAACACATTCAATATATTGTTTACACTGAACGGAAACCGAAATGTCTGGACAAATACAATATTTGTTATTCACATGAAATCTTAAATTCAATAACAATAAGAAATGTTGGCAATACTGAAATTAATATGTAAATATACAAACATTTCCTCAACTGTAATTTGTAACATCCATGATAAGAGATGTAAAACACATACACAAAAACGCTTTAGTAGAACAAGTAGAATAACAATAGACAATTTATAAGATTTAAGAAAACTTACCTGTATTTTGGAGCTGGAGACTTGAGTAGAAGTTGAGTATTTCAAGTACTGCTTAAGATCGAAATTTGTGAGTTTTTTGCACAAAGAAATAATACCTAAGATTATAATTTTCTGACGTAAATACATTAAGTTTGAAATGACAAAACATTAAGTAAATGACTGCGNACAAAGAGATATTGTACGAAGCTCGAAGTCCGTCGTCATCTTGCTTAGCAGCCGCCGAAAATAGTTTTACTACACTTGGCTGAGTATTATGCTTCTTCTCTAGGTCTTGAAAATATGCTACATTCTTGTCTTTCTTATCTGGATGCATTTTATTCAAATGATCTTGCAGCCTTGAAGGCTTCATTGCTTCATTCGAAAATGTTTTTAGACATAGAAGACACAAAGGCGACGATGGGTTTGTGGGATTTTCAATAAATCCGAATTTAATATATTCCGCAGAGTATTGCCGTCTCTTCTTTTTTACTTCCGACATTGTTTTGCTTTGAGAAATACGTTCAACTTCGCGAGTAGAGGAGGCGTAAGTATTGCTCATATATTGCGCGCGAGACCACAAATGAAAATAAAATAAATATTACATTGTTTATATAGGAATGCTTAAGCAGCACGCACCGACAGGAATAAAACATACATGCATAAACTCGTTTATCTCATTCGACGCTCAATCGTACTCAACAAGTCCGAACAAGCATTCAATGAACCAGCCGACTGATACAGGAATGCACAATTCGGGTTATTTAACAAAAACTTGTTAAAACATGATAGATATCTACGAGTACTAATAACTATTAATTTTTTCTATATTCAATAAAATAGGACAGATATATGAACTACGCGGAGAGAAATATAGAACCGAGTTTGAGCAATCTTTTAATTCATATTAGTTGATGTTCACAAGTTGTTGTTGAGAGTCGAGAGCTCTTGCAGTTGTTGTTTAAGAGGCCTCTTAGCTAAATAAAATTACAAATCACCCCCCGCCCGCCCGCCTCTACACAACGCCACCATTTTCTTCTGGGTCTCTTACCGCCCCCCTTGAGACCTGCAGCGCCCACAAGGGGGCGTTATCGCCCACTTTGGGAAAGACTGCTCTAGACTTTTGCATAAATTCGAACTTGAAAACAATTTTGCAAATTTCCTGAATAAATACTTGATACGCGGTCATAATTAATCTTGAAAAGCTATCTGAAGGTACATTCGAATGCCCAAAATTCGTGTCATCTGTTGTATCGTATACTTAAAAAAAAATAGTAATTCGCTGTTATTTTCTAATTCATCACCAGTTTTTTTTTTTTAATTAACGCGACACTTCCGACAATTAAAATTTTTAATACAACGATATGTCAAATAACCCACAACATATCTCATCGCGCACGTCTCAAGTATAATGGGGCAAACATCATCGTCATCTTCATCTGATAGATATTCTGGCATGTTGTCATCTAACCTATGCCCTTCAATTACTGTATTATCATGCATACCTACTGATAAATTATTTTCATGAACCACTTTATTTTTATAAATAATCATAAAGTTAGTATTATCGTCCATGCAATTAGATCCCCTTGGTCGACCAACTAATTTAGCTACTACAGTGTATTGAAGATTATGCCTAAATTTTAGTGCTGAAGGATTACAGTTATTTCTAGATCGGCGACGTATGTTTCCGAATAAATTTTCTATGCAATCTTGATTAAGTCTCGCGATCAGTAAATAGAGTACGTTTGCGGCTAAAAAATCTTTTGCGAACAGTATTTGAGAATATACTTTTAAACTATCGAAACAAGGTGGTGTTTTTCGACTAGTGTCATATACTCAGACATTGAGCTATTCGCGAGATTCTTCCAAACACGCCATTACTTGGGGAGTTCTTATCGAAATACCGCGCCGAAGGGGATTCGGATCCAAAGAGTAGCTAGCATGTAAACAATCAAATAGGTCATTTAATTTTGTACAAAAATCCGCGGTCGACATGCATGCAGGTTCGCGTAATACTCCGTTCAATTTTCCGGTCCTTAATGCTGCTGCAACTGATGCGCTAAAAACTTGAACCGCGAGTTTCACTTTCATTTTCTGCCAGTTGTTAAGGTTGATTAATATGCGCTTAACTGAGCTTCGGAACAGCCTTCGATGCTTTACTTTCTTTTTCTTGAGTAATTCTATAATAGCTCTCCATGAAATTCACAAATTCACCGGGAGACATACCTCTTGCATTATCCCGATTTATAATTAAATAAACGGTTATTGAAACCTGTCATGAGTTTGAGATTATTGATCCATTGGCGAATGGATCCAACACATGGGAGAGTAATATTTTTTTCGTCGCAAAGAAAATTGTATGCGTTTGGGGAAATATAATATAAAAATGTAGCAAAACTTTGTTTGGACGGAGTCCACTCCGTTTTTTTTTCCTATTTAAACGAATCAATTGCATCATTAAAATAAT
>NW_020438986.1:316639-322838 GCF_000699045.2 Agrilus planipennis | reverse complement strand
AAGACATAAATGTATTTTTATTTAAACCGCCACATCAATATCAATATCTATCACCGAAATACGTACGTGAAAATCGTTGGTTGAAAAGGAACTTTCACGGATTATCGTGGGAAGATGGAATAATTGATTACAATCTGATAAGACATGTTCTGAAAATACAACTTCAGTTAAATCATGCAACAACCATTTATGTAAAGGGTCAAGAGAAGGTCAAATGGATTCAAGATATTTTGGATGATAAAAATATTATTATTATCAACTTAGAAGATCTGCAATGTCCGTCATTTGAAAACCTAAAAAATAACTACTTATATTCACCTTGCTATTTACATAATATTATACATAAAATACCAAAGTGTGCTAGAGAAAATGTAAAATTATTAAGATCTTTTTTAAAAAATCTAGTAAGAATAATAATTGAAAAAGTAAAGTGATAAACTATTGGTTTTTCTTTTCTTTTTTTGTGTACATGCAGACAGATACATACGTAAATGCATACATATTACTATCTGCTGATTACAGCGCATCCTTCGTGTTAAGAAACATAATAGCTGTTTTGTAAGTCTATAGAAGCAATTGACGATAATTTTTTATTTATAATACGTAAATACATACACTCATATTTGCATATGTACATACTACCTGTTTATGTAAAAGTCTGTAGTAGAAATTGACATGTCTTTTATTGTTTCCCTAAATATGTAGATTATAGATTAATATAATTTAATAAATGTTCATATATCAATTATCTTTTTTCTATAAGTACATATATTTTAAGCTAATTAAAACAATTTTATACTTCAACAGATCTTTCTAATAAAATTATGAAATAAAACACCATGATAAGATTGAACTCTTTTATTTTATTAAAATATTAGATATGTGAAAAAATTAATATTGAACAATGTTTAGTGTGTTCGGTCATCCATCAGGTAACATGAAAAGAAAAAAAATTCTACTTATATTTTCTAAGAGTAAGTATAAACCGCTTGTACATATATAGTTGGAATTAACGCATTTGTAAGTAAACAGTAATATTGTCAGCAAAATGAATTATTTCTTTGAGCAAATAACCTGTTTGCTTTATGATTTAAAGTGCTGATAAAACGAGTTGAACCATCGGTACAGTTATTTTACCAATAAAAGAATTTTATTTCCAAAGTTCATGTTGGAGGGAAAATTCAAGTTTAAACTGGCATAGCCATAGCAGTCCACGCTCCATTTTGTTTCGACATTCTTGCGACATCTATTGAAAAAAAATTCCATAGACAAAAAACAATAGCTGCAAATTACACACACTTTTACAGAAAACGACGTTTTCAGTATTCTAGCGACATCTCGTTTGATAAAATTCAATAAGCAATAGCTTTAAGCGGGAAATTCAAATAAATACAGACTCCACCCCCATTTTAGGACAATTCCAGAGGGTCTTCAACAAGAGCTTCTGGTATTGTTGACAAAAGGGGCATGGTCTAACCTCTTAAGATGAAGAATGACCTAGAAAGACCTTCTAAAGATCCAAAATTGGTAAGATATTGCTGGATGGATCATGGCCCAGATTTGGGGAGCCGTGACCCAGATATGGGAGCCCGTATGCCCCTCTACTCTCGGACCGGTCGTCTGGGTTTCGGGTACCCTGTTAACGACGTCGGGCCCGATTTTCATCCCTGATCAGTCCGGAAACTGTCGTGGGAATTCGAATCGGAACCCTAGCCGTTGTATGGATCTTTGTCGTTCGGTCGAGAGACGACAGTACAGCTGTTGTTAGCGTGTCGACTGCTTCATAGATGTCCTGTCTATTCCGTATTACCTTGATCTTCGAGAAATTTTCCTGAAGATGGTCGGTAAATGCGGTCCAGCAGGTACACTTCTTCTCGTATACAGTCTGGTTACGTTCATCACCTATGGACAGAATAACGGGGTTGTGATCGGAGGAAAGCTTACTTACCACTGATAGCCTGAAGTCCTGGGCGACGTCCTTGAGGATGGCGATATTCAGAACGTCTGGTCGTTGTCTGTAATTCGGCGGGTAATAATTAGGGTCCTCCGGGCCTACTACTATTACATTTCGTGCCTGTGCAAAGTCGTACAGTGCCTTACCGCTGGTGTTAATCCTTCGACTATTCCAAGTTGGGTGCTTGGCGTTGAAGTCTCCTGCCGCTATTGTTGCTACATCGCTTGTAAAAAGCGAGTCCAGCTCCTCTTCCGACAGGTTCGGTCTCGATGGTCTGTAAACTGCTATCAGGCGTAGGATGCCTCTGGACGTCTCAGCTTCTACGGCTGTGGTTTCCAGATGTTCCGGAGTTGCCACGGTAACGGGATAGTGTTTGAGCGAGAGCTTAACGTAGACGGCTGTAGCTCCACCTGGCCTGTTTCCTCGGTCGGTGCGGTATAATGCGTAGTTGGGTAACTTTGCATTTATACCTTCCCGTAGGTGTTTCGCTTACGAGAACAACAACTATTGAAAACCTTTCTAGCAGCTTTGGAAGCTCGAAACGTTTCTCCCGAATACCATTGGCGTTCCAGAAGAGAACCTGTAAAGAGCACGCAATTGTATTTTGTCTACCCATTAACTTACCTAGTTAAAGAGCGATACTATATCCTGTGCACATCCCAGTAGGCGAACCAGGATATCCGAGGTTTGGGTCGCTCAGGCGAAAGCGTTAGCGACCTACTGGGCGATGGCTGCCAACATCTGAAGGATGCCAGTCAGGTCGGACGTCGGTGCGGATGGGGCGGGGCTTGGAGAGGTCTCGGGTGTTGTCATCGATGATCGCTGTACCGTCGGTTTCAGCTTTGGTGCAGTAGCCCTGGCGAAGGTCAACCCCTGGCGGACGGCGTTGGCTGGTGGTGCTGGTGGAGCCGGTGGAGTGGTCGTCTTCGTTGCCGTCGGAAGTCGGGGAAACTTCGGGCAGCCTCGGTAACTCGCTGGATGGGCACCATCGGAGTTTGCACACTTGGCTGGAAGTTCCCTTGCCTTCTCGCACTCCTTGGTGAAGTGAGTTTCTCCCCACTTGACACAGGGGGGGGGGTTGCCTTGCAGTGCTGCTGGGCATATCCGAAACGCTGGCATCGGTGGCACTGCCCGACGGTAGATTTCTGGCGCGAGGCTTCCACTGAAATACGAAGAAAACATACAGACTTTAATTTGTAGATTTCCCTCGAAACGCTGTCTTTTGGTAGAATGAATTAATGTGGGCCTCTGCCGCTTGGTTGATAGGCGGAATCCGAGCTGCAAGCAGCCGCTTCCTCCATCGCTGTAGGCTCGCTTACTTCCCTTCCTTCCGTCTCTTCTTCTTTCATTTTGAAATAGTCTTAAATAGACTGGTTTTTGCTACGGCTTGGCTGTACGCTGCTGCTGTCGCTTACACTTCTACTGTTCTTCTGGCTGCTAGTCCCAGAAGGTCTGCTCCGCTCGAAGATCGTACGTAGAATTGGTTTTCTTTTCATTGATTTTTTTTTGTTTTTGGGGAAGAGGGGAAATCTTCAAAAGAGACCCTGCCGTCCGTACGACAGGGTATTGTCGGATTCACCCTGAAGGAGCGCCTTCCAACGAAAACCCCTCTACCTCAGGTCGTTCTAGGACCAATGAAGTTGGTCCTCTTCAGCCATATGTGTAATTTTGTAATCTGATTTGTGATTTTAAATTGTAGGTTTTGTGAGTGTTAGTTGTATGTGGGGTGTGTGTGTGTGTGTGTGTGTTTGTATGTAGTTGGGTTGGTTTTGTGGGTATCTGATGGAGTTGGGTACGGAATTGAGGTGGTCAATGTAATCATCGGGAAGATTGGGTGTAATGAACAGGAGTCGGGCGGGAGGGAAAGTGACTTTTTGTTTGGGTTTGGTGGTTATTCTGCGGGGAGGTTGTGTAAGTGTATGTGTGGAAATGGGGTTATTTGTTTGGATGGCCTTTTAACAAATTTGATCTGAAATGTGACGATACGGTTTGTGATGGGTGGGATATCTACGCCGTTGTGCAGGTCTTCTGAAGGGAAGAACCTTCCTAATTTGGCGATTTTTCTTAGCATTCCTCTTTCGGTGGCGCGGAGGACCCTTTCTAGTTGGCTATCGGAAATGTTTGTTAGTGAAACTGCTCGGTAATCGATTAGTGGTCTTACGAAAGTTTTGTATGTGTTATTCCTAGGTATTTTATTTCCTTTTGTAGTCGTAAGCGGGTGCGGCAAATTTGAATATTAATGTTGTCGGGTGAAAATGTGGGTTTGCACATGTACCTATCATGTGTGAATAATATAAGTTGTGATTTATCTGGGTTTGGTTTTAATCGCTATTTATTGAGCCATCGTTCCAGGAGTTTGATTTGACGTTTTAGTTTGTTGTTGCAGGAGTAGGAGGTTAAGCCTAGTACGCCGTATCGTCTGCATATTGACATAGGCTAACGGTGTTTTCAATAGGTTGGGGTAGATCGTGGCAGAATATGTTGTAGAGATGTGGGGCGAGCACTGTGCCCTGTGGTACTCCTGCATTAAGTGAGATAGTTCGCGAGAAAATATTACCGATTTTGATTCGGGAGGGTCTGTTCGTTNTAGTTCATTTCAGTAATCGTTAATCATAACAAAGATATAATGAGATATGGTAAAGGATTTTTAGATAAAACCCTTTATTCCATACCATACGAGTTACATATACCGGGCTATAACTTTTGCGGTCCTAATACTAAACTTGATAAACGCAGAAACCAATCGGGGATAAATGAACTGGATAATGCGTGTAATGCTCATGATCTGTTTTATCGTCACAAAGCTGATAGGACACTAGCTGAAAAAGCATTAAAACGATTGAAGGCAAACAATTCAACAATTGGTGAAAAGATGGCAGCATTAGGAGTGGCTGGTGCTATGAAAGCTAAGATAAAATTGGGAATGGCTTATAAAATAATAATAATTCCAGTAACAATATGTTTGATAAGAAAGGTTACATTTCATTTTTAAAAAAATGTAAACGAAACTTAGAGAAGGCTAAAATTGGCATTTTATCAATTTTAGAATATTTAGATCAAGTGGTTACCACCACAAATGCCAACGCTAATAATGCGAATAAAATTGTAAATCGAACGAAAAAATGTAAAAAGAAAATATAATGCAGAAATGAAGCAAGAATGATCTCTCTCATCAGGATGGATATATCAAGTGGTTTTATGAAACCAACTGATAATAATAATAATAATAGTGTCAATAGTAATTACGATAAAGAGAATAACTGTAGCAGATATATAGAATTAGTGTAGAATTGTATAGTCTATTAATTAACAATAACGTTATAACTGCTGAATATTTTAAAAGTTTGACCCAATTATATCATTCACGTTGTTTGAAAATCTGTCTACTGATAATAATGATGTAAAAGAATTAATTATTGCCTAGTAACTATAACTTTTTAATAATGATGACTAAGATGTTATACACCACAAAAAATCTCAAAAAAGAAAATTGAATTTTGAAAATTGGTAATGATAATAATAGTAATTAAACAACTGATATTCCTAATAAAAAGGTAAAACATTGTTTACTAATTTAGTTGAAGTTCATTCATTAATATCAACAACACCATCAATATGAGAGTAAAGAAACAATCAACGTCATCAAAAAGAAAACAACAAAAACAGAGTAAAATAACTTTTAGTGGACTCGTTAAAGATATAAAGAAACTAATACTTCAAAAACAATTGCATGTAGTAATAGTAGAAAGAAAACACCACGTGTAATTAAAATTCGTAAAAGAGGCGGTATTCTACCACTAATTTCAATATTTGCTGGACTAAGTGCTTTAGGGGCGTTAGGTGGTGGAGCGGCACAAATAGCTAATGCAATAAATTCGGCTAGGAACGAAAAGGGAGAATTTAAAGAAGATCAAAGACATAATCGAGAAATGGAAGCTGTAGCTGTGAAAGGAGGAAGAGGGTTGTACCTGAAACCGTATCAAAAAGGATTGGGGCTTTTTTTATGAGTAAAACAAAGCTTCCAATAAAATTACCAAATAAACCTCTAACTGATATCAGCATTGGTAGATTTATAAAAGCATTAAAAGTACCTAATTTTCGAGGTATATTTTCACGTGATCGATTACCTAAGAAAATTAGAAAAAATGAGTCGGGTGTTATTAATTTGGATAACGATAGCGGAAAGGGAACCCACTGGACTGCCTATAAGAAGAAAGGATCTAACGTAGAGTACTTTGATTCGTT
>NW_020438986.1:284550-316057 GCF_000699045.2 Agrilus planipennis | reverse complement strand
CAATAGCTTTAAGCGGGAAATTCAAATAAATACAGGCTCCACCCCCATTTTAGGACAATTCCAGAGGGTCTTCAACAAGAGCTTCTGGTATTGTTGACAAAAGGGGCATGGTCTAACCTCTTAAGATGAAGAATGACCTAGAAAGACCTTCTAAAGATCCAAAATTGGTAAGATGTTGATGGATGGATCATGGCCTAGATTTGGGGAGCCGTGACCCAGATATAGAACCCCGCTTACTTTACTACTAATGTTGTTCAGAGCTCTGGTGATTGGGTCATAATCAGCCGATTTAAAGTCCTTCCAAGTTATTCGAGTCGGTCTACTGGTGCCGTAAGGAGGGCAGGTCAGGACGACGGTGAGAGGCGGTGGTACGGGGCGTCAACCGGCAGGTGTATATCTGTGGAGAGAGATACACGAAAGGTAATCCAAGGTAGTAAAAAGTAGATCAAGGGTGTTGCCCTGCTTATTTGGAATGGCATTTAGCTGGCGGAGACCAAGAACATTGCAGGTAGTGCAGTGAGAGAGCGGCCGAGAACACCGTGTATACGGCGAAGTGGTCCGGGGAGATGCGAGTGATGTCGATGTCATTGATACAGGAGATGTGCGGAAAGTTCAAGTCACCAAGGAGTATGAGACTTGACTGCTGAGCCTGTACAAGAGATTCAAGTTTTGCACCAAGATTCTCATATAGTTCAATCGGTGCTCTGGGCTGGATGTAAGTGGCTCCAATTATAGTAGGCTCATTGTAGAACTTACACTCGACGAAGACAATCTCCATCCCATCAAGTTGGAGGTCAATCTTACGGCAGGCAAGTCTGTCTCGGATAGCAATGGGTACTCCCCCATCTCTAAATCCACCTGGACGATCGCATCGGAACACCGTAGAACCGTTCAGGCCAAGCTCTTGGTCAGTGATCTGGGCCGTCAGCCAGGTTTCGACGAATGTTGCCTTCATATGTGTCATAGGTTTCTTCATTTGAATGTCTTAAATAGTATGCCTATTTTACGTAAATAACGAAAATAGTTCAATTTACGAAAAGCTTTCTATACGTTTAATATTCGTATGATTCATGAAATGCAGACAATATGCCACAAATTATTACGCTTACAAGGTAAGAAACTTTCACACATATCATCATTGTGACTATCGCGGTAATCAGAAATTTATCAAATGAACAGCTCCGTCTATCTATGCACCTTTGGTCAATTACGCAGGCAAATACGTACCAATTAATAAATCTCAATTTATCATACCATCACTTCATACCTTGGTCCTTGCCAGTGCTTGTCGACACCCTGTATAAGGTAACCGAATGACGGAGGTGAAACCGTTTCTAAAAGGGGCCAATGGTTAACCTTGCATAAATAGGAACACTAGGCACAAGTAAACGTTAAAAATGCATTTCCAGACGTATCAACATAAATTCCCTAAAAATTTAAAATTATTATTATCAAATGTAAATATTGTTTTAACTTACCTCTAGAATGGTATATTTAGTGATTATGAGGTCTCTAACTAAATCAAGTAATTCTAAAAAAAAAAAAAATTAATAATAAACACAGTCACTAAAGCAAACATCTTACCTTCACCACTCCTGATGAAATAAAACAGTATATCGCTAACCATACCGAACACTTTTTCTCAAGCAGAAAAAATGCAATATAAAGAAATATGAGGCGGTCATAAACCTGGCTATGTGATCTGTTTCTAATCCCTTGTATTATAATGTAATAATAGGAACATGCATATTTCATAAAATATAGTACCTAATGTAATGCTCATATATAGTAATCTTCCAACATTTACTGTAAGGGAATTCGAATCGGAACCCTAGCCGTTGTATGGATCTTTGTCGTTCGGTCGAGAGACGACAGTACAGCTGTTGTTAGCGTGTCGACTGCTTCATAGATGTCCTGTCTATTCCGTATTACCTTGATCTTCGAGAAATTTTCCTGAAGATGGTCGGTAAATGCGGTCCAGCAGGTACACTTCTTCTCGTATACAGTCTGGTTACGTTCATCACCTATGGACAGAATAACGGGGTTGTGATCGGAGGAAAGCTTACTTACCACTGATAGCCTGAAGTCCTGGGCGACGTCCTTGAGGATGGCGATATTCAGAACGTCTGGTCGTTGTCTGTAATTCGGCGGGTAATAATTAGGGTCCTCCGGGCCTACTACTATTACATTCCGTGCCTGTGCAAAGTCGTACAGTGCCTTACCGCTGGTGTTAATCCTTCGACTATTCCAAGTTGGGTGCTTGGCGTTGAAGTCTCCTGCCGCTATTGTTGCTACATCGCTTGTAAAAAGCGAGTCCAGCTCCTCTTCCGACAGGTTCGGTCTCGATGGTCTGTAAACTGCTATCAGGCGTAGGATGCCTCTGGACGTCTCAGCTTCTACGGCTGTGGTTTCCAGATGTTCCGGAGTTGCCACGGTAACGGGATAGTGTTTGAGCGAGAGCTTAACGTAGACGGCTGTAGCTCCACCTGGCCTGTTTCCTCGGTCGGTGCGGTATAATGCGTAGTTGGGTAACTTTGCATTTATACCTTCCCGTAGGTGTTTCGCTTACGAGAACAACAACTATTGAAAACCTTTCTAGCAGCTTTGGAAGCTCGAAACGTTTCTCCCGAATACCATTGGCGTTCCAGAAGAGAACCTGTAAAGAGCACGCAATTGTATTTTGTCTACCCATTAACTTACCTAGTTAAAGAGCGATACTATATCCTGTGCACATCCCAGTAGGCGAACCAGGATATCCGAGGTTTGGGTCGCTCAGGCGAAAGCGTTAGCGACCTACTGGGCGATGGCTGCCAACATCTGAAGGATGCCAGTCAGGTCGGACGTCGGTGCGGATGGGGCGGGGCTTGGAGAGGTCTCGGGTGTTGTCATCGATGATCGCTGTACCGTCGGTTTCAGCTTTGGTGCAGTAGCCCTGGCGAAGGTCAACCCCTGGCGGACGGCGTTGGCTGGTGGTGATGGTGGAGCCGGTGGAGTGGTCGTCTTCGTTGCCGTCGGAAGTCGGGGAAACTTCGGGTAGCCTCGGTAACTCGCTGGATGGGCACCATCGAAGTTTGCACACTTGGCTGGAAGTTCCCTTGCCTTCTCGCACTCCTTGGTGAAGTGAGTTTCTCCCCACTTGACACAGGGGGGGGGTTGCCTTGCAGTGCTGCTGGGCATATCCGAAACGCTGGCATCGGTGGCACTGCCCGACGGTAGATTTCTGGCGCGAGGCTTCCACTGAAATACGAAGAAAACATACAGACTTTAATTTGTAGATTTCCCTCGAAACGCTGTCTTTTGGTAGAATGAATTAATGTGGGCCTCTGCCGCTTGGTTGATAGGCGGAATCCGAGCTGCAAGCAGCCGCTTCCTCCATCGCTGTAGGCTCGCTTACTTCCCTTCCTTCCGTCTCTTCTTCTTTGATTTTGAAATAGTCTTAAATAGACTGGTTTTTGCTACGGCTTGACTGTACGCTGCTGCTGTCGCTTACACTTCTACTGTTCTTCTCGCTGCTAGTCCCAGAAGGTCTGCTCCGCTCGAAGATCGTACGTAGAATTGGTTTTCTTTTCATTGATTTTTTTTTGTTTTTGGGGAAGAGGGCAAATCTTCAAAAGAGACCCTGCCGTCCGTACGACAGGGTATTGTCGGATTCACCCTGAAGGAGCGCCTTCCAACGAAAACCCCTCTACCTCAGGTCGTTCTAGGACCAATGAAGTTGGTCCTCTTCAGCCATATGTGTAATTTTGTAATCTGATTTGTGATTTTAAATTGTAGGTTTTGTGAGTGTTAGTTGTATGTGGGGTGTGTGTGTTTGTGTGTGTTTGTATGTAGTTGGGTTGGTTTTGTGGGTATCTGATGGAGTTGGGTACGGAATTGAGGTGGTCAATGTAATCATCGGGAAGATTGGGTGTAATGAACAGGAGTCGGGCGGGAGGGAAAGTGACTTTTTGTTTGGGTTTGGTGGTTATTCTGCGGGGAGGTTGTGTAAGTGTATGTGTGGAAATGGGGTTATTTGTTTGGATGGCCTTTTAACAAATTTGATCTGAAATGTGACGATACGGTTTGTGATGGGTGGGATATCTACGCCGTTGTGCAGGTCTTCTGAAGGGAAGAACCTTCCTAATTTGGCGATTTTTCTTAGCATTCCTCTTTCGGTGGCGCGGAGGACCCTTTCTAGTTGGCTATCGGAAATGTTTGTTAGTGAAACTGCTCGGTAATCGATTAGTGGTCTTACGAAAGTTTTGTATGTGTTATTCCTAGGTATTTTATTTCCTTTTGTAGTCGTAAGCGGGTGCGGCAAATTTGAATATTAATGTTGTCGGGTGAAAATGTGGGTTTGCACATATACCTATCATGTGTGAATAATATAAGTTGTGATTTATCTGGGTTTGGTTTTAATCGCCATTTATTGAGCCATCGTTCCAGGAGTTTGATTTGACGTTTTAGTTTGTTGTTGCAGGAGTAGGAGGTTAAGCCTAGTACGCCGTATCGTCTGCATATTGACATAGGCTAACGGTGTTTTCGATAGGTTGGGGTAGATCGTGGCAGAATATGTTGTAGAGATGTGGGGCGAGCACTGTGCCCTGTGGTACTCCTGCATTAAGTGAGATAGTTCGCGAGAAAATATTACCGATTTTGATTCGGGAGGGTCTGTTCGTTAGAAAGGAGTGTATTATTTTCACGAAGTGTGGTGGAAGGTTGATGTGAAGTAATTTGTACAAGAGGCCGTTATGCCATACAGTGTCGAAATCTAAGGCGATTGCAAGTGTGCAGCCGCCTGTGTTTATCTACGAAGTTACTTCAGATTGGAGTTTTAGGACTGAGTCAAGGGAGGAGCGTCCCTTTCGGGACCCAGTTTGTAAATTTGGAATGATATGGTTGTGATCGCAGTATTCGGTTAGACGGGACGCGATAATACGTTCGAATATTTTTCCGGAGTTGTTTACTAGGGAGATAGGGCGGTATGATTTCCGGTCTATATGGTTTTTTCCTGGTATCATTATTATATTCGCGCTTTTCCAGTTTGTGGGATTATATCCGGTTGTAAGTATACCGTTGTAAATGCAGGTAAGATATTCTATTGCTGAAGGCGGTAGGTTTTTAATTATGCTGTTCGTTATTCCATCTTCTCCCAGAGAATTTTTTTTAAGTTTCGCGAATGTGTTTGCTATGTCGTCAGAAGTAATTTCGCGCAAAATGTTGTGTTGTTTCATTGATTTTTTTTTTGTTTAGATTATACATGAGGAGGGGAAATTTTCGAAAGACACCCCCTGAAGGGAGGTAGTGTCGGATTCTTACCGACTAAAACCCCTCCTCGAGCGGGGAGATAAACCCTGTGGACTGTTCATCCCCGGGAAGATANGCGGTATGATTTCGGGTCTATATGGTTTTTTCCTGGTATCATTATTATATTCGCGCTTTTCCAGTTTGTGGGATTATATCCGGTTGTAAGTATACCGTTGTAAATGCAGGTAAGATATTCTATTGCTGAAGGCGATAGGTTTTTAATTATGCTGTTCGTTATTCCATCTTCTCCCAGAGAATTTTTTTTAAGTTTCGCGAATGTGTTTGCTATGTCGTCAGAAGTAATTCCGCGCAAAATGTTGTGTTGTTTCATTGATTTTTTTTTGTTTAGATTATACTTGAGGAGGGGAAATTTTCGAAAGACACCCCCTGAAGGGAGGTAGTGTCGGATTCTTACCGACTAAAACCCCTCCTCGAGCGGGGAGATAAACCCTGTGGACTGTTCATCCCCGGGAAGATAGTGGAAAAGCTGGGGATTGGGGATAGGGTTGAGATGGGAAATGGGTTAAGAGTGTGGGCAGAAGGGAGTGCTGGGGAGGAAACCGAAGTAGGTGGTCCATCTCTGAAGTACTGGATGGATACTCGCGCTAAGAAGCGATACTAGGGAGCAAGAAGTGAGCAAAAGGGAGCGGCTCATTGTAGAAGGTGACAGGGCCTTCGGAAACGGTCGTTGGGTTTCGGTGCGAAGTTGGAGAGTGCCGAGATGATGGGGTTGGCGTGGCCTGACACTGTAGCCCGGAGATTTGCCGCGAATGTAATTGCAGCCTCAGGCAGAGAAGGTAAACCGGTTTCGGTCAGAATTTGTGTGTTTCTGACGAACCAGGGGTAGTCTAATGCGGAGCGAAGAATCCGCATGTAATTGCCTTGCAAGGGTTTCAGGCGGTGGGGAAGGGCACAGCCCCAAACGGGAATGGCATAGGAGCAAATGTTCCTAATAATTGCGTTAAACGCTCGGATTTTGGTCTGTTGGGAGATGGTCCTATTTCGAAAGAAAGGTTTGAGTGCGATGAATGCACCCATAACCTTATTACGGGTCGCCGTAATGTGGTGCCGCCAGTTTAAGGATCTGTCGAAGACGCCTAAGTACTTGACGGAGCTGCTCCATTTGATAGGGCGGTTGTTGACGATGATGGAGGGAGGTTTTCGGAGCCTACGAGAGAAGAAGATTGCTTCCGATTTGGTCTCGTTAATAGAGGTCAAGATTGTCCGCGGGGAGAGCATTGATTGGGGTGGTGGCTGGGCGGGATGTCGTGAAGCGCTCGACGGCGCTAGTGATCTCGTTTGAAAGGAGATTTACGGCTTCATCGAGCTCCTCAATTGTGCGAATTTGAGAGCACTTAAAAGAAGATGACCAAGGGTGTAGCGCAGATGTAGCCAGTCTAACGAGGATGTTAGCTTTGGGAGGTTGTAAGTTGGGCGGCCGATATCTATTTGAACAGGAAGATGATCTGAGCTTAGATCATTAAGAACTGTAGGGTCGGAAGAGAGGTTAACGTTCCTTGTGAGGAAAACGTCTAGAATATCTGGAAGCGTGTTGTGACGATCCGGGAAGTGCGTTGGATCTGGTGGGGATTCAATTGTGAAATCGAAGTCAAGAGAGTCGGCAGGAAGGGAAATGCCTTTTTTATTACTATATCGGCAGCCCCATGAGACGTGCTTGGCATTGAGATCGCCTGCGACTATAGTCGAGACGTTTGGTGGGAGTAGGAAGTGGGAGGCTTGAAAGATTCTCTTCGTCTGGGGGGGAGTATAATGAGATGATTCTGACAGGGTCGGAAGTTGAAGTGATTTCAATGCCAACTGCTTCTAAAGAGTCGGTAGCCAAAGAGGTGGGCTTGTGCTTGATAGAATTCCTAACGAGGATGGCTACGCCGCCGGAGTTTTTACGATCCTATCTGTAGGCTGTGAAGTTTGGGACAAAAAGCTTGATTTTTTGGAATAAAAAAGTTTCGGTGATGCATGCAACACCGATTGACTTTTCCTCGATGAAGTGCTCGAGTTCAGTCACTTTACCTCTAATGCCATGGGCATTCCAGGTAACTAATCGAAGATTATTTGGGTGGGTTGTGTTAGACATTGGTGGGTGGTTGGAGGACGGCGACTAAACTGGCTGCCATTGTCTGAACGATGGCCTGAATTTTGTCCTGAAGGGACGGAGTTGACCTGATATTGTAGCGGTTCTTGGGGTTGGGTTGGTGTGGTGGGTATGTTCTCCTTGCGTAAGACATTTGGGAAGATGTCTTTACGGAGACAACAGGCGAGCGGGCGGTTGCTTTGGTGCAGCTGGGATAGTGGTGGCCTTTTTTGGGGCAACCGCCACAGGTAGCGCGGTGACTGCCTTTACAGTTCGCGCAGGAAAGAGTGGAGTCTTTTTTGTCTTTCGCCTTGCATTCAGCTGAAGCATGGTTTCGGCAGCAGAAAGAACAGACCCAGGCTGCGCGGCAGTAATTGGACGTGTGAAAGAATTTTTGGTAGCGGCGGCATTGGGGAACGTTTGCTTTCTTAGGCTCAACTTTGACGTTGAGCTCGCAGATCTTGCCAAGCTCGAAAATTGTCTTGAAAAGCTTTTTGGACGATAGAAATTGGGGAAGGAGCTGCGGCCCATGGCTAGCGGTTTCGGGCTCGGGCTCGTCCGTCGACGTCGCAGATGATGACGACGAAAGGAGAGGCGTTCGCCTTCGGCGTTTGGTTCGAAGGCTGTTTACTTTCGTAAATCCATCGACGGAGGTGGCAGAAGTTGTCTTCGACGAGGCAACTACCTGTGAGGGCGGTGCGGTGGTAATAGCGAAGGTGCTCGGCACGATGTCTTCTGACATGGAAGTGGGCGTGGCTTGGTTGTCAGCGTGCTGACGGATAAAAGTACCTAACAGGGTTAGGTTTTCCTTCAACTCGCCGAACGAAACGATGGCGTCAGCGAGGGAGAGACTCTCCTAGAGTGCAGGACCCTTGGTGAGAGCCATTTCCGAAATGGCAGGCTTCAGAAGTGAAAAACGCTTTTCGTTGGGCGTGGCTTCGGTTGTACGGGAAACGACGGTTGTTTTGTTAGTTAGCAGATTAAGGGGAACGAAGAAGTCAAGGGGACGTTGCGTAGTCGGTCCCCAAGACTATTAGGTTGGTTAAAAGTAGGGGAGATGTAGGTAATGGGGATCACTTAAGCAAAAATTGAAATAAGATAAAATCTATTAATCAACTATTTATTGTTATCTTCTTATAATAAACTTTACTCATTTAACTTTTAATTGAGATCAACTTTAATCACTTTGGTTCATACATTTTGGCATAATAGAAATAATAAAAAAAATAGCTTTGATCACCATTGTCGACATTGGTTGGCAATGGTAATCAGCATGTGGACAATGGTGAGCAACACATGTCGCATACATAATTGGAAGCAGAATCCCTCCCAGTACAGTCGGCGTGAGCCTAAAGGCCACAAGACGTGCACCGATACTATAATTCGTTGTCTTGTCCAAATTCACCACATACAATACACATGTTATTTGCGCCTTCTGCATCGTCGTCTTCACCATCCTGGCATAAATCATCCGTGTTCACGTCTGACTTCGAAGTATCAGTCGTTTCCTGGAGAATTTTCTTCTTAACCCTCTTAATATTGTCCTTCTGTAGCTTGCTTTTTTTTCTATTCCTTTTCCCTTAGTTTTCTCAGCTTTAGCCTTCCTTTTGTTTTCTTTATCAATCAGAACATCTTTGATCGGTGTTGAAGTCAAAATTGTCGCATGTTGTTTATTTCTTCCTTGTCTTCTCTTAAGATTAGGAGCTTTCTCAGGCATCTGGATGAGATTTTGGATGCTTGGGAGGTTTCCATATGTTGATGGCATTGCAATTTCTAATTGAGACGATGATGGAGTCACTGGTTCAGCGAATGACTGTGGAATAGGATTATCTTTAGTTCAACAGCGGCTATTGGTATGGAAATAGTATCAACAGTTTCAGCAGCATTCGATTCTGAAATAGAGTCGGCAAGATCTTGTACTACAATGGGCTCTGATTGTAGAACTTCAGCTGGCAAAAAGTCTTCATCTGAAAAGACATTGGGGTTTATGGGAAATATGCCCGTTGCCCTAAATCCCGCTTCGCCCTTACTCATGGAGGCAACACTTGAGTATGCTCTTTTTACCAAGGAAGCTACATCATAGGGTGTTATTTTTTCTGCATGATGGCTCTTCATAAAAAAGTCACATTCTTTTCTATATGAAGCTTTAAATGCTCCGAAAAAGGACACATCCAATGGCTGCATGCGGTGAGAAGTGTGGGGTGGAAGAGACAGCATATGAATATATTTTTTTTTGCAATGCTAATGGATGGCCAGAGAAATGTGGCTCGCATGATTGTCTAATATTAGTAGAACTGGTTCTTCAGCAGAAGGTTTGGCATGCTGCGTAAAGTGCCTAAGCCACTCAAGAAAAAGATCCTCGTTGGTCCATCCATTGTCTGAACATCTATAAATAGCTCCTGTTGGGCCATCCTTTCCCAGGGTTGGCGTCATCCTCTTTCTGGGAAATATAAACATCGGGGGAATGTATCCACCGGCAGTACTCATGGTGCAGAGCAAAGTAATATTCTTACCCCTTTCCCAGCTTGTTATAGATTCTACCCTTTTCTGTCCTTTAGCAGCACATACTTTTCCAGGGTCTTGCACGGTAGAAACACCGGTTTCATCGCAGTTGTAAACGTTTTTTGGCAGAAATTTTTGTTTTTCCATTAGCTCTTCTAGCAGCTTGTAAAATCGTTGAACTTCAGTTTTATTAAAAGCTGTAGCTCTGTTGATACTTGTAGCTTCAGGCTTTCGTACAGAAATATTATTCCTTCTAACAAATCCTTCAAACCAAACTCGTCCAGCTAATCTTGACATGTTAAAATTGTGTTTTAGGTTCAAGGATTCCGCGTATTCGAATGCCACACGTTTTATCTGGCTTGGTGTGCAACCGTAGAAGACATTGGCCATTCTTTTGATTACGTCTGCCAATTCTTTTTCCATCTCAGGCGTGAAGACTGTGTTACGGCCGAGGCGAGGTTCCTTAGTTTTTTTCTTTGTGCATCTCTTTTGGAGACTGGAAAATGGAATGTTCATGGTTTTCGCGGCTTTTCTCATTGAATAATTCTCTTCGTCCATGAGCTTTACAGCTTTTTTAGTTGTTCCATGGACCAGCTAGCTTTATTTGTCTTCCTAGGACGAAATTTCGGCATCTACAAACAAAAAATACACTGCTACATCGAGGTTACACAATGTATGCCCATGCAGGCAATTGGAGTCACGACATTTGTTGTGACTCTAATTGCCTACATAGGCGAAAATGAGAAAAGCCAATCCTGACGAGAAAGTTTATAATATATTATTAATCTGTGTTTTGATTATCAGTTTAACACGTCACGATTACTACATATCAGAAGTATAGAAACAAAAGTTTAGTAATTTAAAACATACCTTCGGTTTTATCAACTCGTAAAATTAGATCAAAATGGCGAGAAATCTTCCCATGTTCGTCGTTCTCCAGCGCGTCGCGCGAACTGAGTGAGTGACTGCCGGTGCACGGGAATGGCGTGTAGCTAACGTATTGTTATATAGGTACCATTCAGTTGCGTTCGGTTTTTGTTATTTTAAGGTGATCACCATTGCCAACTGACTCTGATTGCCTACATCTCCCTTAATTAAAAGGATTAAACTTACCTAAAATCGGCTGGACAATGTGTTGTAGAATACCGAATTTGACGTGTCAGTAGTAAAGGGTGCATCAGTAGCAGTAGGCGGAATTTCAGCGGCTACTGGAGCAACATTGGATACGGTAGGAAGCTCGCCTTAGTCCTTCCGGTTGTAGCAGTTCTCCATCGTTCTTTCCAAGCCTCCAGGGAAAGATTACGTAGACGTCGCTTAACGAGTGCCCTGGGCGCCAAATTGTAAATTGGTGCAGTCGTCTGGTCGGTGACGGCGGCCTTCGCAAGTTGATCCGCGGCGTCGTTTTTCTCGTTTCCAGAATGCGACGGTGTCCAGTGGAAACGTAGGGAAATTTCTCTGGTCAGATTGTCCGCGAGTTCCCACGTCTCCAGTTGTAGCGTAGTTGGCTGTCTCATATTTCTGAATTACGCGTGAAAAATTCTTTAAATTTGTCGTCCCTTGTTTTAATTAATAATTCTTTATACTCCTGAAATGCACGGTTATATTCGGCTCGTTTATGGTACACTATTTTTGAAAGATTTTGTAGGCGGCATCGACGCCTCGCAAGCTTCCACAATACAGTCATTTAAAAAACTAGCGCGATCTGAAACATTATTTTCGTCTAATAGTACTATGTTTCCTATGCTGTCCCTAAATTTTTTAGAAAAAACGTCCCAATCTGCTTTTTTATTGCAAAACCTACGGTCGACAAAGTCTATTTCGCTATTGCTAAAAGATATTTACCAAAAAATTAACTTGTGATCGGAGAGTGTTTCTTTCGTCAACAACCTGCCAATTTTTAAATAGTTTAAGTGCCTCAAAATTTACTACAGTTAGATCAACAAAACTGGTGCCGCGGTGTCCGACAAAAGTTGGCTCAGTATTATTATTTAAGACAATTAAGTTCTTTTGTTCAAAAAATTCAAAAAGTTTATCACCCCTATTATCGTTAATCGGACTGCCCCATACGTAATGCTTAGCATTAAAATCACCCGCGAAGATAATTGGTTTTAAATTACCTATTTGATGAACAATTTGTCGAAGTCGTTCGAAAATGAGGTTTTCGTCGACATTACTGCCAGTGGGTGGTAAATAGACATTTACGAGAATAAGCGATTTGGAAAAATAGGTAATGACAATATAACCTGTTCAAATGTTCTCGAGAAATAGATTACTAATGTTAACAATAATAGCACATATAGGGATATTACATTGTTTCGAAATGATAAAGTTATTTTTAGAAAAACCTGTAATTTTAGATTTGTTGACCGTCGGTTCCTGCGCAAAACAAATATCTAACTTTTTATCTAAAATAATTTTTAAAAGATTGCTCGTAGCCGCCTTGCCCTTGCTTAAATTAATTTGTCCGAAATTTAATACCAAATCCGCGTCGGGGTTGATTTTTATGGATTTAGGATCCATAAAAATCTATGTTTGAAAGGATTGAATTTTTAATCCTGTTCATAGTCGGGCAAGACTGGCTTTTAGCGTCGTGCTAAGTATGAACGGGCACATGTCCCTATTGGACCTAACGCAAACAACACAGGAAGTTGTTTTAGATTTACATTCTCGGAAATTGTGTTTTCCGCCGCATTTACCGCAAATCTGTTCTTTTACCTTGCAATTTTTTGAAAGATGGCCAAAGTCGTAGCAATTTAAATAAATTAGCCTATCTAACATTTTTTGCCTAAGCCTAGGACTAACCTCGAAAACTGCGCTGTAAGTTTCCCTATTTCCTCTAGTTTCGAAAACCGCTAGCTGTTTAAATTTGTTAATATCGTTGCCGAAATAGTCATCTATAAACTCATTATGTCCTAATATGGTCTCGTGAATATCCTTAGCATTTAACTCCTTACTAACTCTATCTATCCTAACACGCGGCCACCGTTTTTTAATATTTTTAACCGCAACACCATTTTTGCCTTAACAGACAAAGACATTTTAATTTTTTCCGCGCCCTCTTTTTGCGCGCAGTCTACAACTAAATCTCCCTATTTGGTAGCCCTAACATTCTTAACCGCTATATTGTTTTTTATGGGATCGACCGTACGCATAACGATTTTCTTTACAAAATCGGCACTTTTCCCCGCTACCTTTGATTCAATTCTAACCGGAAAAGAATTCTCTGTTACCCTAACAGTATTAACTACATTTTTTTCAGTCTAATCTATCCGCATACGAAGTAAATTGACTCGTACTTACAGCTTTTTGGGACTGCTTTGCCTCCTCAATTTCCTTGTCCTTTCTCGCGATGATGGAGCGTAATTCCTTTATTACGCCTGTCATCTGTATCAGACTTTCCGCTACTTTAATTGTTTCCGCCTTCATCGGAACCAACATGTTCACAATTTTGTAAAACCCGCCTCGCGTCCGCGCTCAAATTGTCTTCCGGCAGATTTCCCCTAATCCGAGTACTCTCTCCGCCATCGCAAAGTTTCTCATTCGTGTCGCACGCAATGTCCTCGGTTTCTTCCGACCACGAACTAACGTTTTTTCGCTTAGTCGGCTCCTGCGAAAAATCCATCGTCGCAATTTTAACTACACACTCACTAGCGTTGCTTGAAACCGAATGACGCCGATTGGTTGCGCCGGTGGGCGTGTCATTGCGCTGTTCGCTCATCACACGTCCGACCCAGCCCGAGTAGCAGGGAAGGTCCAACGTCCTCGCACATTGGAGTCGAAGGGTAATTTTCGGAGTGAAGCCTTAGATATTCGTTGATAATGGCAAGCTTAGACTGCAGCTCGCTCGCCAAGGACATGACTTCCGCGGTTGAAAGTCCCTCCAAGAGTGGGGGGCTCTTGGGGGAAGCCATTTCGAAATGGCTAGCGGACGGAGCTAACCTACTCCTATGGACGTGGTGTAAGGAAATAACAGGTTACTTGTTAGTTTGAATTAGTGAGGGTGAGGGGAGTTCAGAGGGACTGTGCGTACTCTATCCCGAAGAACTGTTGGTTAGTTATAATAAAATTGATTAAACCTACCTAAAAACGGCTGGGCAATATGTTGTAGTCTTAAAGAAATCACAAGTGCGAGCTCGAATAAAAACTAAAACCCCTCCTTGAGATGGGATTTCAACCCTAAGGCTGTTACTTCCAAGGGAAATATTTTGACTATTTGGGGAGAGGGATATGTAAAAGTGGGGATGGGAGTGCTTGGGGAGGGATGATGTGGGTGTGAGTAGGTGCCCCATCGCAGAAATAGGGTGGGGACTCGCGCTGAAAAAGCGAAACTAGTAATGAGCATCAAAGAACCGCTCAAACCTAAAAAGAACAAAAGTGGACAGCTCAAAACTATGATGAACCTTTGTGTGCAGCTCAGTGAAGAAGGTGGCAGGGCCTCCTGAAACGGTCGCTTGGTTTAGGGGCGAAGTCGGATAGTGTCGAGATATTTGGGTTTGGGTAGGCAAACACTGAGGCCCTAAGATTTGCTGCAAATTTGGTCGCAACCTCGGTGAGAGAAGATAGACCAGTTTCTTTCAGAATTTGGGTATTTCTGATGAACCATGAGGAGTCGAGTGCGGAGCGAAGAATCCGCATGTAAGTGCCTTATAGAATTTGAAGACGCCGGGGATGGGTGCAGCCCCAAATAGGGATGGCGTAGGAACAGATGCTCTTAATAATTGCGGTCTGTTGGGAGATGGTCTTATTACGGAAGAAAGGTTTAAGTGCGACGAATGCACCCAGGGCCTTGTTACGGGTCGCCGTAATGTGGTTCCGCCAGTTTAGGCTTCTATCGAAGACGACGCCTAGGTACGTGACAGAGGTGCTCCATTTGATGGGGCGGTTGTTGACATGATGGTGGAAGGTTTTCGGAGCCTACGAGAAAAGAAGATTGCTTCCAATTTGGTCTCGTTAATGGAGAGTCTCCATTTCCGATACCAGTTTAGGAGCCGGGGCAGAAACTTATTGATTCTCGCTGTGCAATGGAGAATGGCGCTGAAAGAGTTTATGATGGCAATGTCGTCAGCGTACAGAGCAGTCATAATAGAAGAGTGGGAGGGCATATCCGCGCAAAACAGGAACAGAATAGGGGAATGTTGGGATCCTTGTGGCTGTGACGGGTTTACTGGCAGAGAGAGCAGAGCCAACGCGGACTCGAAGGCTTCTGTCTGTGAGAAAGGACCTGATTATCCCGACTAGAAGGTGAGGGATGTAAAGGGCGATGAGTGTAGAGATAAGGCCTTCGTGTTGGACTCGGTCGAAGGCTTGCTGGACGTCAATTTGTATTTATCGCCCGACGCCATGCCGTGGCTGTCCATGGCGCGAAGAAAAAAAAAGTAATTGGTAGGTGAGCATAATGAGGGGGTAGGGTAATAATTGTCGTTTACATAATAAAGAATGTATGGTTGGATAGGAACCAAAATTGTGTAATGTAAGTAGTAAAATGTAACTTGCAACTTACTTAAGGTAAAGGGTATTCCGCAGGAGGGTACAGCTGGGCAACCGCCTGCCAAAAACAACGCCGTCGCAAGCGATGATCGGGAATCACCCTCCGAAAAATGCTTTCCGCAAGATACGACGCTAAATGTTTCTTAACTGGTCCGGCCCTGGACACATACCCACGAACGTTCAATGTTTTGGGTGTGTGCACCAGTGCGTGTGTCAACGACATTTAGTTCGTGGTTCACGGTCAGGTGGCGGTAGTCATGTTGACTCAACAAATTATAACCACGCCAACCGTCGGTTATAATTGTTGAACCAGGCAACCCTTTACTCACTATTAAGTGAACTAACGTTTTCGGCACTGGGACGAGAAACATTTTTCCCGGATTTGAACTGCATTCACCCCGTCCAATTCCGCCGAGACCCTTTGTCCGCGAAGAAGACGACCCGGGTTGTATTTCCGCTTCCCCAACTTCGCTTGGTCAATCTTCATTATCTTCCCCGCTCCACCTAATTTTTTCGATCGACGATGCACCCAGTCGATAAGAACATCCCTTATGTACCAACGTGCACACCTGAACAATGGGTATTCGCGAATGATTAAAAAATGTTCCTGGTAACGCGGTACCGCAAAAAGCGCATTGTCGTCGGCGATTCCCTTTGTACCACAGGCGTCGGTAGTCTTATCGCCACTGGTTCCCAACTTGTTTTAAGTTCAATCTATTGTTGCAATCGGGGCACAGAGTATGACACGACACAACCCCATGTTTTATTAAAAATTCAAGTAATGCATTTTTTTCGTCAATCAGTCGCCTGAATTCCGCATCTGTCAATTGACACTTGCTGCATGTATTGAAACCGCACGAGTCAACGGTTGGAAGTGAAGGAATGGTATGAATATTATTTAAACTAAGCTCTTTTTACCCTGACATTTAAATTTTGACTTGATAATTCATGCGAAGATAAATCCTTTGCTTTTAATAATTGAAACATTTGATCAGTTACTTTTAGAGCTACATTACATTACACAAAAAATTTTTAGAAAAGATTTTGTTTTGGAGTATGTATTTTCTATCATTACCAGCTTATTTTGTAATTTATCTAAATTTAGGTACGTTACCATGTTTTATGTAATTTTAGATAAAGTTTAATTTAGCTTTGTTTTCATAAAATATTCCAGCGGAATTTGTGATTTTAGTAAGACATTGTAATGTTGTCGTAAAAATGTTGCTATTATGAATAGTCTGAAACAAAAGCTCGCTTTAGTCTATTAGCATGTACCATTATTTAATAAAAGTTTACTTTTGAATTTACTTCTACAATTTTGTAAGGTCCTGAATAACTTGAGTTCATTTTTTAGATTTATTTAAACCATTTTATTCGTTTTTCAAATAGAGTAAGTCCCCTAATTTAAAATCTATTAATTAACTTTCTTATCGTAATATTTCTTATTTATTTCTTTAGAATTAATCGAATGCTGTTTTGCTAAATGGTTGCGTTTCTGTAACCTTAATTTCAATTTGTCTAGATAATTATCATATTTGTGTGAATGCTGGTGTTTTTGTTAAACAAGAAGGGATATTTGCCTTTTCACCAAATAGAGGGTTGAATTTAGTTATCGAATGAACAGTACTGTTATAGGAAAACATCATTCTAGCCAACAATCCCAATCGCTCTGATCTTGATAAATGTAATGTTTTAGATAGTCAATTAATGTTGAATGGCTTAGTTCTAAAGCGCCGTTACTTTGAGGTTGATATGCAGTACAATTTATTTGTTTAATTTTGAACAATTTAGACACTTCTTGCAAAAGTTTCGATGTAAAGTCTCGATCTTGATCTGTTAAAATGGAAGGCGGAATGTCAAACTTACAAATAAAATTTCTTACAAAACATCGGCTATAGAACTGCTTCGTGATTTGAAATAGGATAAGCTGGTGACAATTAGTAAGGTCATCTTGAAGAGTGAGTATGTATTTATTGCCAAATTCTGTGACAGGTAATGGTACTACTATGTGTAATGCTATTTTCTCAAATGGTTTGTTTGAAGTGGTCGTTATCTCATTGGTTTAAAGGTCTTTTTTCTAACTAATTTAAATATTTTTCTGACATGATTCGCAATGTTTAATGAAATTTTGGATGTCCTTTTTCATGTTTTGCCATTTGTAATTCTCTTTTATCCTACTATAAGTTCTATGAAATCCAGTGTGTTCAGAGATTGGGCTTTGATGGTTTTCTTCAAGGATTTTAGGAATTTGTTCAGGACTGGGGTTTATTAAGGTATTATGGAAAAGAGTTATGTTTATTGCAGACGTTCTAAATATGTACCGAATCATTACTCGAATTTTATTCCATCTTAATTTATCGGAACTATCACCAATTCTCGGTAAAGCTATTGAATTTGTTCTGTTTCTAAGACTTCTCTTAGTTTTTCCAAAATATTGAAATTGTCCTCATAGTTACTTCTATCCCAGTAATTTTCTTTTATAAATAAATAATAAAAATTAATATTCTTTTCCTTTATGATGTTTATCTCTCTAGATGAATGTGATTTGTTGTAACCTGAATTAACAGTATTTATTCGGCAAGAGTAATAATTGGTAAAGATTCTAAAGTTACATCCAATTTGTCGATTTTTATTTTTTCGTTTGTATTTGAAATCGTTGTATAGGTTGGTGAATCAGAATTTACACTTACTATGCTGTTACTTAAGTAAACACTATTTTTGATTTCTAAATTAGAAATGATTCCTTCTTTTATTGAACTATTTAGTACATTAACTTTTATCAAGGTTTCGGTACAGGCTTTAGAGTAAAGATATTTTCGCTTGAATTAGAATATAAATAATTTGAACTGATAGAGAGGAATAGAAATATCTTCATGTAATAGTAGATCCTTTTCATAATTAATTATTATATTGAATAATTTTAGAAAATCATTTCTTAGAATGCCATCGCGACTAATAGGAAAGGAATCAGATGCAGCGTGGAAAGGATGGGTTAGAAGTTTGTCTTCAAAAGACAGATTTTTGTGGACTCTAAATAAACTGTTTGAAAAAAAGCAAAAACTTATCAAGATCTAAGAAAGAGTAGCAAATTGTTTGATATGGATTTTGTACATTATTTATTCCTTTCAGAGTGATTTTGTTATCTTAACAAAGGGTGGATGGTTGTAGTGATGATAACCTAATGAGTGATATGTCAGCACCTGTATCGACTAGAAGTCGAGTAGGTTTTGAATTTAGCCCTTTAAGGTTCGGATATTTAAAAACACGTAAAATATTATTTTTCTTTTCGTTCTATGTTTATTAATGAGTTAATAGAGCTATGTAATTTTTTTCAAAATCTTTATAAATTTATAATTTTGAGAAAAATAACTAAAAATAGACTTTTAACCACCGTCACGAATAGTAATTGTAATACATGGTTGTTTGATATACAGAAATAGACAAATTTTATTTTCTAATGTAATCTTACATTGTTATAAATATTAAGTCTGCGTTTGAACAACACTTAACAAAACTAAACTTTAATGATTAATTCATGTCATGGTATTAAAGAAAGCAATTTTCATTTTGATTGTAAGTATACGAGGGTGGATTGATAAGTTTCCGGCCTGACCAAGAAAAACAAGGTTTTTAAAAATTTTTTTTTTTTATTTCTCAACATAATCTCCTCCAAGGCTGATACATTTCTCATAGCGGTGTTCCAGTCTATTAATGCCATCTCTATAGACTGATTCGTCAAGCTCCTCAAAATAACCATTTACAGCTTCGATTACTTCTTCATTGTCCGCAAATCTCTTACCGCCAAGCCATTTTTTGAGATTAGGGAACAGAAAATAGTCACTCGGGGCTAGGTCTGGAGAGTAAGGAGGGTGCGGCATCAATTCAAACTTTAGATCGTTGATTTTAGCCGTCGCAACGATTGACGTGTGCGCTGGTGCGTTATCGTGATGAAACAAGATTTTTTTCTTCGCCAGATGAGGTCGTTTAATTTTCACCTCGTGGCTCAAACGTTGCAATAAGTCTGCGTAGTATTGACCAGTGATAGTATTACCCTTTGCAAGGTAATCAATGTATATAATACCTCTTGCATCCCAAAAAACAGTAGCCATAACCTTGTTCGCCGAAAAAATTGTTTTTGCCTTCTTTGGAGTTGGTTCCCCTGGTCCAATCCACTGTTTAGACTGTTCTTTGGTTTCAGGAGTGTAGTGGTGGACCCACGTTTCGTCAACGGTTACGAATCGACGCAAAAATTCGCTTGGATTACGCTTATACAATGACAAATTTGCGGTAGAAATGTTTTTTCGAATCAATTTTTGGTCGACTGTTAGCAAACGCGGCACCCATCTTGCACAGAGCTTTTCCATATGCAAATGTTGGTGCAAAATATGTTGCACACGTTCATATGACATCTTACAGGTCTCAGCTATCTCACGCACTTTCAATCTGCGGTCTCCCAGCACTATTTGATGAATTTTTTCGATCATATCTGGAGTTGTGACCTCAACGGGGCGTCCTGAGCGAGGCCCATCAGAGGTGCTCACACGACCCTTTTTAAACTCGGAAACCCACTGCTTAACGGTTGAATATGACGGGGAGGATGTCCCCAGTGTTGAGTCCATCTCTTTTTTAATTTCCTTCGGCGTTAACCCCTTCAAATAAAAGTATTTGATGACAGCACGATTTTCCTGCTTTTCCATTTTTACGAAAACCACAGAGGCGTCTTGTTCAGCGTGCTGTCAAACCTACACTAGCAAGGAGATCGGGCTGAAACTATAGCTACAAGCTATCCAAGGATGGTACTATAGAATGTCACCTCAAGGTAGGCCTAGTGGCGTCATCTCTTGGTTAGGCCGGAAACTTATCAATCCACCCTCGTATACCACATGTGGAACATTTGCTATGTGGGGTCGTGAGTGTATAGAATGCGAACTGCACATTTCACATCTTCCTCTATTATTTTTATAAACAACCCAGTGGGATCCACGGTTTCCAAGCCATACATCAAGTGATACACTATAGTTATATTTCCGTTTTTTTACTATTGGACCAGATGTCCTACAATTGATTCTACAAAAACTCATTGCTATAAATCCCATACTGATTGATCTTCTACATTCAAATGTTGAAATTTTTTCAAATTGCAAGTTATATATAACAAGCGTTAACAAATGCTATATCAAGGAAACCCCAAAATAGCCTGTGCCGCCATTTCTGTGACCTACTAATCATACCATATCTATTTCGTAATTGATCCGCTCGATCAACTTCACCCATATATTTATTATAGTCCGCGACTATTGATGGGTATTCTATTTCAATATGTGTTCCATCTTTCTGTGTTCTTTTCACGGCGATCTCTTTAATATTATGGAAATTGGATGCAAAATTCACTATCTTGTTATCTTTCCATTTAAATACCCTGATTTGTGTATTTGAGACCCGATAACTATAGTCACCCCTTTGATTCATTTCTTTCTTATGCATCATCGTGAGAAAACCCAGCCTTGTGCTTCGAATTGTTCCACAAGCCAATGTTTTTTTCAAATACAACGTTTCCAGTAGACTGATAGATATAAAAGATAAAAGATAAAAATAGTTGTCTGCATATATAACTTTATATTTGCCCCACTCTGGTTTGCTCAACGATAGAACAATCCTTTCTCCAAGCCCAAACTGTTTGAATTCTTGCTTCAGTTCTTCATTTTTTCCTTGATATACTTCAAATGTTGAAACATAGGCATTTTGGGGGGCGACACACCACCACTTGTAACCTCCTTTTATCGATTTCATAGGATTATATTGCTTGAGTGAGCTTCTTCATAAGAAAATTGATGCCTTTAAAAGCAAGCAACTCTTCCCTGGATAAATTCAGAGTTTTACTACCCTGCGTAGAATAAAGGTTACTCTGAAAAACAATGTCATCAACGGATTCTCCAAGCAAACGAAGATAAACACGGTTGAGGGTCTGTGGAGAAGCAATTGCTGCAGAACACAGAAGGCTGTTCTGCAGCAGTTGCATTGTTATATGGATAGATTCGCCACAAACATAATTTGAATCAAGTGGCTTATCCTCGAAGTCACTTTCCTCTTAATTGTCAAAAAATTGTTGTCTAAGGGCAAATCTTCAGAGGCCTTTGCATGAGCCATTTTATTTTTTTGTCAGCCATAATTATTGACGGTACCTTTCGGGACTTTGACAAAATGGTAATTTTCTTGTTAGAAAAATTATTATCTGTATGATACTTTTATACAAACTTATTCGATATGAACATCACCACCTGTGTAAAACAAAAAACAACTGTAGGGGAACATAAAATGATTGTAATTGTGAAAAAAAAAAACGCCCTAACACTTCTTTCACACATACGGTTTTCTAACGGTAACCGTGCCGTAATTTCATTTGCTTTGCGTTCACACAGCACACGGTTTTTCACTTCGCCCTTAGTTTTGTTTTGATACGTGACCAAAATGGACGAAAGAAAAAAACGCATGTTGTTAATAATGATATTGCATATTATTTTTAACATTATTTTTTCTATTGGCGATGCAAAGATTCTAACTAGCGCCTCAAGTGTCAAAATTGTGAAGCTGTCTAAGAACCACTCTTTGACAGTTTTCGATACAATTTACGTCACGGAAAAATTTATTTCAATTAGATTTATGTGGTTTCTTGCGGGATGAGAAATAATTATGTTGTCAATATAGATTCTTTGTCACAAAGAAGGTCAGCTATACTCCAATTTTCTTGAGGACGATAATTTCCGTAATCCAATAAATTAACTTGTGTCGATGAAGTCATGACATAATGATGACTGTTGTTATCAGTGATATCATTGTCCTCAATTCCATTCTCAACATCAATTTTTTTATTCTCGATAGCCAGTCCGAGATCTTTCTTTGATGCAACTATTTTCCTGTGTCTGATATCAGCCCTATTTTCTCGAGCAGTTGATTTTATTTTTCGGGCTAGTGGTACTTCTTTATCAGAGCTTCTTTGAGGAATATTCTGAGACGGTACAACATTAGGAAACAACTTCTGTCTTTTAGAATCTAGAACAATAAACATAATCTCGTTACATGACGAGCAACTCACCTTAGCCTAAACTAAATAAATAACTTATAAAATACATATGAAGATAATGTAAGTACAATCAAATAATTTTGTCTTTTGGAAACAAATGAAAACTTATTCCCGAATCTCCGTAAGCACCTACTACATTGAGGAACGCAACAATAAGGAAACAAAGCATTTGAAACACCTCACGACTGAATCCAGCCTCCTCGTCTTTAGTACATTCCATTCTATGTAAACTTTCCCCCGATTAGTTGTTCTCTTTATAATCCTTTCAGGTAATTCCATTATGACATTCCCTTTTTCTTTTCCCTTACCTCCTCTAACTGCAATCCTTGCCCTCTTCTTATATTGTCACGCCCAATTTGGTAACGGTGTCTTGGCCATTTATGTTATGTCGGTAATTGGTTAATTATTTATTTTAGTTGCCTGATTTTAATACAAATTGATTATTTTGGCGTGACTGGGGGTCAGGTACTTTGATGACAAGACAGGCAAGTTTTAAAAACAATAACAACTTTATTATATATAAAATGATAAAGGAAATTGAAATAAAAACATTTACAAAAAAGGATCTTTCTCCCAATGTAGATCAATACACAGAAAGGATAAAATTGGCTTATTTACATTGATAGGAGCGTCGCAGTCATCATCGCCCAGGGGGTAGTGTCACCAACACACAGAATTTGCCACCTAGTACTCTTTTTAAGGGTAGACTTTATCCCTTCGCGTTCCGGAATCGACTGATTGCGAATCGACTATCGATTCGCATTCGTGTGCTAAACTTTTTGGTGAACCAGTGATTATTTGACCATAGTTCAACATGGGTCATTCACTGGTTCCAGAAGTTTCTCTGGTTTTGCTGATCTATTGACAAAAAAACAACGAAGTCCCTATTGATGACTTCGCGAAGTTCAATAATTTTCCTAATGACCAGAGCTATCTTGTTTCTATTTTTAAATTCATCAGTGATTTTATCCCATAACACTGGTCGCTGTTCAACAAATGTAATTAGCAGCTTATTATCTATTTCAATAACCATAATTTCGATATACTATATAATTTCTTGCCTTGCTGCACAATTCAGAGAGAAAAACGATTCTGAATACAATCTTTGCCGTGTGAATACACGGCATGTGTGCATACTTTTATACACTTGCTTCTGATTCTTATCGGAAGTAATTTTACGTGCTATTAAAAGTAATGGTACGTACTAGTACCGTCGACCACTAAAGGGTTGGTTGAGCGATTTCTAAACCGACATAGGTAGTAACTGATTCTAAATTTATTATTGCTATTCTTGAGGTGGTTCAATTTGGAATGTTTGTGCAACCCTCCGCCCTATCATACGACAAGGATTTTGGGAGTTTAAATGGGTTGAATTTGAACTACCATGAAATGATTTATTCTGATTATTATTTTGATTCCTCATCCTATTGTTATATTCCCTTTTCCTAGACTCATTTATTAAATGCCCTATCTTTTTATAATAAGTGCAAGTTTTTGTTTGATTAGAAAGTTAATATTCTTTTTAATGTGAGTCTGAAATCTGTTATTAAAATTTGAAGTGGAATTTTGATTACTTATTAAAAGGATTTTGAGAATTTTGAACATGTCTAATGTTAGGATGTGGATTATTTTTATTATATCCACAATTGAAACTCGTATGTCCTGACTTATTGCAAAAAGGACATAATTTGGCATTGATATTGTTAATATTTTGATATTTTTGAATTTCTAATTTTGATTTTTGTTCCTGCTCTTCATTAATTGCTATCACTATTGCGTCTTCTAATTAATTTGGTTTTTGAAATTTCACAATGAGTGTTAGATTATTTGTTAGCCCTGGTATAAAAACATTGAAAGCTTGATTTTAAAGTTTGCACGTGTTTTTTTTCTTGTCCATCTTCTTGTGCTGATAATCTTTGACCTGCTGATATCGTTCATCATGTGCTTCTATTATTCTTTCTATTGTTGCTGCAGCTTCATAATAAACATTTTCAAATGCTTCCATTTCTTCGTTTGATTTATTTTCGATCGCTTTTTCTGCTCGCCGATGCTCTGAACTTCCTTCTTCAAAATTCACCTCCTCCAGTTTACCTGTCAAGATTGCTTTCTCTGTTTAATGCGAGCTTCAGCCACACATGTATCGTCTGACAAACTAATGTGGTTCTTTTCTGTATTAATCTTTTTCTTGACAATTTGTTTATGACAATGTAAACAGAGAATTATACAGGGTGTCCCAGTTATAATAATTAAAAAAAAAAACATGGTTTCCTGACATAAAATACGACAAAAAATTGTTATAGAATTTTTCAATCGAGTGACAATTGAGCTCGCAAATCGTCTTTGTAAATTTGAACGTACAATTTGTTTCATTACGGGCCTGGATCTAGGCGACCAACGTCGCTCAGCTGATCTAGTGTGGATGTAACAAGTACCTACCGGGAAGAAGCCGAATGCACTTCCACCTTGTAAAAAAAAGTGAAAGTGAAAAACAAAAGCGTACCTTTTATAAAAAATGTTGAAATTGCCCGCCATTCGCTTCAAGCAACACTGACAGCGGCGTATCCAATTGCTGCGAATTTTGGCCCAGATATCGGGAGAATTTCGAATTATACGAAAGGCATTGGTAATGTTATTACGAAGTTCATCTACAGTGGTAATAGATGATGCATATACCAATGCCTTAACATGTTCCCATAAATAAAAGTCCATTGGTGTGAGATCGGGTGAACGGGGTGGCCATGCTACAAGACCAAATCGACCTATCCAACGTCTGGGAAACATTACGTTTAATTGCTGTCGTACTTGATGCGTGCTGTGGGGGAGTGCTCCATCTTGAAGAAACCACAAATTTGCCCGTACAGTTAATGGAATGTCCTCTAATCACTCCGGCAACACGTTCTCTAAAAAGTCTGCATACATGTGGCCTGTTAGCGGACCATTAATAAAGAAGGGACCCAGAAGCGTATCTCCAACAATACCGGCCCACACGTTTAATGAAAACTGATGTTGGAAATGGGTTTCCCGAATGACATGTGGGTTTTCGTCTGCCCAAACATGCATATTGTGAAAATTAACGCTTCCACCACGCGTAAATGTCGTCTCGTCAGTAGCGCATACATAGTACGGAAAGTTTGGTTCACGTATACATTGTCGCAAAAACCACCGACAGAAACGTCGACGTTGCTGATGGTCTCTTTCAAGCAATTCCTGAACGGGCTGACAATGGTACGGGTGAAGAAGTTGGCGACGTAATGTTCGGTGTACAGTAGTCCGAGATACGCGTTGCTGGAGTGCAATTAGACGAGTGCTACTCATGGGGTCGTCATCAATAACTTCCAGGATCGCTTGTTCGTTATTATTATTATGTTGTCGTCCACGGCCTTCAGCCTTCGCGATAACTCTCCCGGTATCCCGTAAACGTTGCACTACACGCACTATTGTTTGTGGGTGTGGTTGACGTCGATAAGGGCACCGTTGACGATATACTCGACATGCCGCGAGTGCATTTTCTTGCGCTACACCATAACACAACTCCACAAATATAAACGGTCTATGTTCAATTTCCATCGTACGTTTGGAAGTACACAATCCTTTAATTAATAATAACATTGCATTAATTCGTAACTTAATGACAATTGTACATTAAAAGGCTTTAACATACTGAATGCGAAAGAAACTTACCACCGACTAAGGGTTGAATAAGAACCGTACTAGAATACACTGTCACACTAGTAATTGTCCTTATTGTCTCTTATAAAATACCCACTAAATAAATAAAGTAACAAACAACCAAATTCCACAACAATCCAATGCAAACTGAACAACCTGTTACAAACTAAGACATTATGTGTATTTATTCCAGTCACTTCCATGAGTGCAACTATACGAGGTTATATCAGTATTTAGCTTTTTACATTTAAGTAAAACAAAATAACCAACAGACTCCTTCTGGACACATCCTTGTATTACTCCATGTGAGGTTAATGAGCCCTGTCAGGGAAAACTAACGCCAGAATGAGAAATTTAACACATGTGGTTGGTCAAAGTAGGTATACATCTTATCTCAACTGTTATCCATAACACATACTTTAGTTTTCGTACTCTTGTACGTTATGTTACAAACCTGTACCAAACGCTGGGTGGCCAGGGTTGTTTGTGAACCACTTCTAAGTATTCCGTAATCGTTACAATTTCTTTTCTGTTTAAAATAACATAATACTCGTCGTCATGGGCTACATTAGGTCCACTTCAGTTGTACGATCATGGGATTATGGGGGCCTACGCTCACACGTTCTTTACCATGCTTGTCCATCTACGCAATCAGTCGTTTTTTTCCGACTTTTTGGTGAAAACTGATATTGTAGGCAAAAAGGTACATCTTGTTAACAGAAATAATTCATTTCCACCCACTTTTGTCAAGCACTTTATCAATGTCAATGTCAATGCAAATTTGTTGATGAAGAATGATTTTTCGTTTACACATTGGAGCACAATTTTCGTTGTGATAGGTATGTACTTTTTGTAACATATTCAGTCATCTAATGGATCTTAACGCAAGTGCATTTCCTTCGGCTGATCCGTAACTTAATACCAAACATAAACAATAATATTATCCCAAAAAGCAGCTGATTCCGACCTACTGAAGGTAAATCTTTCTACGATCAGCTACCCTCTACATTGACAAACTCCTTTCCTTTTCGGCTCTCACTGCTTTCTTGTAGGATCGGATACCCTCGCTGTAGGCCCTTTGCAGGTCCTCCACGTTCGGTTCTCCTCTCCTTCGTGCTTTCTGGACTCGTTTCCGCCTCAGGTCATTCCTTTGGTTTCTTAGATCGTTGGTACACTAGGGAGGCACTGCCCTAGCAGGCCGCCTAACCCTTCTCAGTACCTGGTCATTCGCGTCCACCATCCATTCTTGCAGCCTGTCACTGTCGGTCGTAGATCTTATATAAGTTATTGCCTATATTTAAGAAACGAATATGAATCAACAACACGAGTTATAAACATAAGACATTTTGGTCGATGTGGGGAAGATGTATCAGTAAACTAACGTGTATAAAAAAAACAAGGGGACATTCTTGTATTGTCGGTTCGCTTAGATCCACGATCTTGAATAAATAGTGATAATAAAGTGGCTAACCACTTGAAGTGTGTTTTTTTTTGTTAACAAACCCTAATAAAGAAAATTTATTACAAATGCACTCACAGTGGTCTCAATCAGGATGAAATTGTGATCGCTAGAGGACCAGGTTGGTTCTATTCTCCATGCGACATTTCCGCACAGCCCCCTTGCGAGGGTGACGTCAATGTCGCTATCCGCTACGGTCGTCTCCTAGGTAGACGTTTCCGACCGTACGTTTAGAACCTCAAACTTGTGGGCCAGGATCACCTGTTCCAAGCTCTCCTTTCACGACCTTCGCACTTCGGCCCATCATGCCTTTGCTATGTCACAAATGCCACTCAGCGTTGGCGTCAAAACCGACCAGAAGCGCTCGTGGCCTGCTTTTCTCCACGACCTGCTCGATACTCCGTATGCTGTCCTCAGTTTCGCCAGCAAATTGACAATATTGGGAACAGACATACAACTCCCCGAACCAGCCGCTCAGGTAGGCAAACGCTTGACACCTGGTAAGGTCTTGCCATAGATCGACTACGTCGACCTCGGAGCTGTCTATCACTACAACCGCTTTGGGATCTTCTCCACCCTGTTTTCCCACAATCCCCATCCCCGGCGTATGGTTCTTGTAGCAAGGCAACACTGATCCCGTTCTCGCGCAGAAGCACACCGACTTCGCACATGACCACATAGAATTTCCTGCAGTTTAGCTCATCGCTCTTTAGCAGTTCCTCTGCCTCTGCGGACGTCTTCGTCTCAATGGCTTCACCCTGCGTAGTGCGCACACCCGGACTCGTCCGAATGCGCCGAACACCGCTAATACTTTGACCTTGACCTCATCAGCAGAGAACTTCTTGTCGTGTGACCTCACGATCACCGCGACACCCTTCTGCTTCGAGGTAGTCTTATTACCAGGCTTGGCCGTCTTTTGAGTACCCTTTTTTGCGGGGCGGCTAGGCTTGGGAGCTTTAGCCGAGGTCGGTTTACCCAACGTTGGCTTCTTTCCTCTAACCCTGTCCGCAAACGACACCCCTGGTTGAACCACCTGGGAGCCGCTACAACAGCGTGCGGCTTCGCATTGTCGAACTCGTCATAGGATGAACGAGCCCTTCGCTGGCCGGTAGCTCTGACAGATACCCCATAACGGCGTAGGGATGCCTCGTTGGTTTCAGAACAGTCGCTTAATGACGACCAGGTGGGGGCCTACTCTAAAACCCCCCTCCCTGCCGGCTCTGCCCGATCCGAACGGGCTAAAGCAGTAAGGTTTGTCATCTTTGTATCCATATTCATAACCGATCCACCCACTCTAGTTTGTACAAGAGTTTGGTCAAGGTTCATGTCCCGTCGGATCAGAATATTATATTTATAATAACCTCTAAAATATATGCGTTGTAATCGTTGTGACGATAAAGACGCATTCGCAATAAAACAACTGAATTCTTCAGATGAGTCAGCATTCACCACAAACTCCAATGTTTCCAATGATTCGTAGAGCAGTGATTCCTTGGTGGAATGCTGCGTATCAGCTGCTAGCACATGGTTGCTGATTGCTATTCTTCAATTGTTATTACAGCAAATTTTCTCCGACGAGTTTTTCAACTTGAAAGTTATATTTGTCGCAGCCATCCACTCTTTCATATATTTTCGAGTGGTTTAGTGGAAGTCTAAGCAAATGGTTACGGATTTGTTTTAATAACTCATCCAAAACAGACTTAGAAAAGTTTAATCCCCTCCTTTAAACAGCAATTGGAGCTTTCTTGCTTGCACCAGTAACGCCTATCTCTACCTTTTATTATAATAGTTTACATTGTCAATCACATGTACTGACTTCGGTGGAATGTTTAGAAGCTATTGGGTTTGCTTCTACCTCATGAAGTTGTGATTCATTTCCGAATAGTAACCGTCAAATAGAAAACTAACAAAGCATTAGCAACGAAACCCATTTCCTCCGGCGTGAACTATAATAAGTCTCTTTCCTTTTGCCAATATTCATACAAAGTTTGTCCTCATCTGTGAGCCAATGCTCATTTTGCCTTCGCCTCCTTTCCTAACCTGAATCTTGCATAAATTTCTAGTTCGTTTTTCTTTTTGTGTCCCTCTTTCATGCATTCTAGTTTTGCCGGTGAATATATCTCCCTATACTCTCGCATATTTTGAAGCATTGTGTTTTTCTTACAATCTTTGCTTTTTTTGATCTCTTTCGATTTTCTCTGCTCCCAGCCATGCATTTCTGTTGTTTTCATGGAGTTGGTTGAAGAAATTTATCGACCATACTTTCTCTTGTATGTATCTCCTTTCTTACTTCCATTTCTCTGCTACTGACCCCTTTTCTTTTTCTTTTTTTGCTTTGCCTGTTCCAGTGCTCCCCAAAAGCTTATCCTTCACCTTCAAGCATTCCTTCAGTAGCTCACTTCCGTCTTTCTTGATTTTTTCTTCGTATTTTATTGCTCTCTTCCTTGTTTTATTTACTAACTTTTCCTTTCCAGATTCCAATTTCAGCAGGTATTCTGGTGTCGTTCGGTCTAGCTTCAGTACCTATTTCATGAACTTATATTGGATTCTATCATTTTATACTTTGTCCATCTCCATATTTCTGCGCCATTCATCAGTACACTTTCCACCAATACTTCAAATAAGAACATTCTTCTTTCCCAGTTCTTTTTTTTTTAATTTCTCTTGGTTATGCTCCACACTTTTCGGTTCGGCAAATTAGGTATCAATTTTTTCTTACATCTTTTTTTTTGTAATTCTTATAATTCATGTGGTCAGTGTAATCTCCTGTTTTTATACCGAATTTAAATATTACTGTGACATTTCTAATAGAGCCTATGTTTCAACCTGCGTAAATAGTTAATCAAATTCATGAGGAAAGCCGTCTGTAACCTCAGCTTTTTTATTGACGCCATTCATTATTAATACAGAAGGTAGGAAGCACCCTCGACATTACAGCAAGCAATCAGAAAAAAAAATTGTCTATTCTTACGTGATGTGATCACAAGACCGCCTTTAACACCTTTTGTAGTTAAAATTTTTCCCAGGTTATTTATTAACTGAGTTTCACTCTCGTCAACACTGAAAATGGTTTGACGTTTATTAATCAAATCAATTTTAACCATTCTTTCTTCTAACAGTTTAAAAACGCGTTAACACATCCACTACTCATACCTTGTAATCTTGCCACCGAATGACCTTTCCGTACGGAGATATTTTTGTTTCATTTGAGAAATGATATAAGGTAGTGTTGTTCTGCTTTTTCCTTTTCCTTAAAAAAGGATCTAGCCAGTTAACCATATGAAAACTGCACTCGCGTCTGATGAAGGGTTCTTACTTTGTTTTTATTGCTTTTATCTAAAATAGCGATACACTTAATCTCCCATCCCTAACCCCTATAGTAAGGGATTAATAGGGGTAACAACTCTGATCGAAAAAATTTGTTTTCTCAGTACCTATTGAAGATATCTTCATTAAATTGAAACTGTACTTGACTATCAATAAACTAATTACAATATATTTTTTTTGGAATTTTTGCAATATTAGAAACTGCAAAAAAACGAGAAGGGGTGGTTCTTAATACCAACCCCCCAAGTGACACCTAACAAAAAAATATATCTTATTTGTTAATTAGTTAGCTATTACATGTTAAAGTCACAAAATAGTCGAATTGGTGGAAGCTTAAAAAAATAAAAATTACAGATATGCAGTTATATAAAATGGTGTATTATATAATTCAATCATACAAAATATAAACATAATTACGAATAACGTTATTATACTGAATATTCAGTCCTTGTCACTGTTTTCTTCAACACTAGTAGTTACACCAGTCGCATCAAGCATGCAAGTCAATGTTTCAGCTGGTTTTATAATTTTTCATTTGTAACGAGCATGCGATAAGTAGTAAATAACAGTCGCTACATGAGAGCAACAGCCCACTGTTCTGTTC
>NW_020438986.1:280532-283799 GCF_000699045.2 Agrilus planipennis | reverse complement strand
GTTGGAAGTTTTATTAAATTATGTATTTATAAATATAAATTACTCTAAATAATTAAAATAGTTCTCTATGAAGTCTTCTCTTGCATTTATATTTCGGCACCTCCATCATCAACGAAATTTCCATTTTCAATAAGGACATTTAATTCGTCGGCGTCAATGTCGTCAGGTAGTGGCGGCACCTCTAAATTATTTGCTGTTCTTGCAATATTTTGCAAAACAGCAGTGGAAACAATCACTGTTAATACTGTTTGCAATTGAAGCCTTATCCCATAGGCAAGGACAGGGAAGCGCCATTTCCAATTGCCAAACAATCGCTCAATTGTATTTCTCGTTCTAATATGTGCTTCATTATATAGATCAGAAGCCCTTCCCCGCGGATTTAACATCGGTGTTAAAAAATAGCACCTAAGTGGGTATCCACTGTTTCCTACAAAAAAAAATACGTAAGAATCACTATTAAAATAAAAAAAGTATATAAAGAAGCTCTACCTCGCTTGGTAGGTTTAACAATAGTCCTCGCGTCACAGGCAATCGAAATTGTTTTTGGGTAAGACTCTTACAGTTAGCTCTTTGTTGCAGTAGAACCATTTTTATTTTTTCTGAAACTAGTCTCCATAATTGAGAGATCATGGTGGTTCCCTAAAAGTAGGACACTTCGGCGGTCCATCCATTTCGGTGCAGCTAGTCCATCTTCCGAAACACGCCAATCAGCTTCTCCGCGTTTCATATTTTTGTCTGTTTTGACTTCGGGGTAGTGTTTACGCCCCTTTCGGATCGTACCACAAGCATAGATTTTATCAGCTAGTAACTTTCGCTGAAGTTCGACATAATTAAAATAATTGTCGAAAAACAATTTCTGATTTTTGTCTGCCAACGTTCGAGTTAGATCCACGAAAACTCTACGACCTAATTTGTTTTCTGTTACTTGATCAGTTTTGCCAGTATAAATTTGGAATTCACACATGTATCCTGTGGAATCTGCGCGGACCCAAACGTTGTAGCCTCGCTGTATCGGTTTCATCTGCATGTATTGGCGAAAGCTGCTACGCCCTTTGAACCTTATCATACTCTCGTCTACGAATTGAAACTCACCAGGCTTTATGGAAGACATAAATGTTTCTTGAAGCTTAGACAGTAAAGGTCTTACTTTATACAGCTTGTCGTAGTTTTGTCCGCCTTTTTGTGGTTTAGTTGAATTATCATTGAAATGGATATTACTCAGCAACCAAGCAAATCTATCCTCATCTCATTTTCTCGCTAGAAGACCAGTAATCTTTGAAGCTTGGTAGTGTTTTCAAACCCATAAGGATATTAACCCCTAAAAAGGTTTTGATCTTTTTTTCTGTTGTGGATTTGAAATTCCTTCCTTCACCATATCTTAGAAATGCGTGTAGGTTGGTTTGAAAAGCTATCTGGGTAATTAAATCTGGTGGAAACAAATGCAACAATACATCCGTAGGCGTCTCAATATCATCAGGCAAATCTGGACCAGATGATTCTACAAAGTCATATGGCTTCGTAATGTTGGAAACATTGTTAGTCCAGTAAATTGGAAGAAATACATCTAGTCGTCTAGCGAGTGGTATATCATCATCGCTGTCCCAGTGTAAATCGTTGTTGGGAATCACGTCGTTATGTTCGATAATTATGTCTATATTTTTTATGTCAAATACTTCTTTATCGTTAGGAGCATCCACCGTTAACAATTCATCATTCATAACCTTTTCTAGGTCTTCTGTAAGGGATTCCCCATTGCTTGGTGTGTCTTCCAAAACGGTGAAAACAGGATCTGAATCGAGATCAGAAAAATTCCAAGCCGCCATTTTATCTAAAACGCAAAGAACTGATGATATTAAATATACATATCACATTCGTGGTCAAGTTTTAGCATTAAAAATGATTTCAAAGAACCTATAACATACGTCTAAAATACCAAAATAAAAACTCATCTTTGTTAAACGTTCCTAGTGATCACCACGGGAAACCGCACGAAAATTAACCTATTTTACCCTACTCACAGAATATTTTTTACAACAGATAATAAATATGCATATGTTGGAACACTTACCTGCTATTTTGAAGCAAAACTATCACAAAAACATGAAACTAATGTATACACTCGAACACGATCGAAACGCTATCTATTCGGCAGCATACATGTCACTGAAGACAATAAAAACCGTTGCAATCGACAAGCACAGTAAGAATGATATGTTGGCAACACATTAAACACTGTGGTTACCAAATAAAATCGGTGGGAAAATGATACGGTTGATTTGATAGTGTGGTTTGCACTGATAACCAGTAGTCCTCAAAGGGTTAAAAAGCAATAAATTCATAAGGAATAATTTTTATTGTGACTTAGTTTACAAGCAAAAAAAAATTCAATTAAACCAAAATACTATACTTATTTTATTACGTTATAATATATAATAATTCCAATTCTAATTAACTAAATTATTCTGATTAAATTAAAATATTCTAATTAAATTAATAAAATATTTTAATACATTAAACATGATAAAATATTTTTTTTATGTGAGCAATATCTAATTTACATTTATCACCCAGTTATTGAAGTGTCTTTTTTTGGCGTACGTTTGAATTCTTATATTTGCATAAGTGTTAATAATGAACTTAATAACCTAAGTTTCCTGCAGCTTTGCGCCTATACTTGTGATGGGATGAGATGGCTTAAAAATGTTCGTTAGGTGTTGCATCACTAATATAATTATTGTCTGTTTAAAACTGCCTTCAAGCATATACTGCGTCTTTCTTTCAAGTACATTTGGCAATTTCAAATAAGCTTTACTTGGAAAATGTAATTTTCCTTGGTTAATAAATTTTGCGAAACTGGTGTAACTATTTAGTTGCGCACAGTAGTTATGATCTATTTGCACTTGTCTAAGTAACATTTCCTTAAAATATTTGCAATATTTTTTTGTAAATAACTTCCTCACAATGTATCCAGCTGTATAATGTAAAACATTTTCTCAAAAATTTACTATCCACACAAGAGATTAATCTGTGTAATTTCTCGCTATCTGTTTTTCGTTTTTCAAAAAGTGGTGTTGACTGGAAATCGCTATCTACGCAATTGGAATTAACTCCTAGCTGAACAGTATTGTTAAATAATAACTTCATTAATGTCTATTTAAATTGAAGAGCATTATTATTAAAGCCTCCACGTGATCGAGTACATGAAAAATATAATTCGAGATGGTCTTGCGAACATTTATACGTTAAAAAATATTTAAGGGAATTTTT
>NW_020438986.1:274680-277857 GCF_000699045.2 Agrilus planipennis | reverse complement strand
GTTGGAAGTTTTATTAAATTATGTATTTATAAATATAAATTACTCTAAATAATTAAAATAGTTCTCTATGAAGTCTTCTCTTGCATTTATATTTCGGCACCTCCAACATCAACGAAATTTCCATTTTCAATAAGGACATTTAATTCGTCGGCGTCAATGTCGTCAGGTAGTGGCGGCACCTCTAAATCATTTGCTGTTCTTGCAATATTTTGCAAAACAGCAGTGGAAACAATCACTGTTAATACTGTTTGCAATTGAAGCCTTATCCCATAGGCAAGGACGGAGAAGCGCCGTTTCCAATTGCCAAACAATCGCTCAATTGTATTTCTCGTTCTAATATGTGCTTCATTATATAGAGCAGAAGCCCTTCCCCGCGGATTTAACATCGATGTTAAAAAATAGCACGTAAGTGGGTATCCACTGTCTCCTACAAAAAAATTACGTAAGAATCACTATTAAAATAAAAAAGTATATAAAGAAGCTCTACCTGGCTTGGTAGGTTTAACAATAGTCCTCGCGTCACAGGCAATCGAAATTGTTTTTGGGTAAGACTCTTACAGTTAGCTCTTTGTTGCAGTAGAACCATTTTTATTTTTTCTGAAAGTAGTCTCCATAATTGAAAGATCATGGTGGTTCCCTAAAAGTAGGACACTTCGGCGGTTCATCCATTTCAGTGCAGCTAGTCCATCTTCCGAAACACGCCAATCAGCTTCTCCGCGTTTCATATTTTTGTGTTTTGAGTTCGGGGAAGTGTTTACGCCCCTTTCGGATCGTACCACAAGCATAGATTTTATCAGCTAGTAACTTTCGCTGAAGTTCGACAGAATTAAAATAATTGTCGAAAAACAATTTGTGATTTTTGTCTGCCAACGTTCGAGTTAGATTCACGAAAACTCTACGACCTAATTTGTTTTATGTTACTTGATCAGTTTTGCCAGTATAAATTTGGAATTCACACATGTATCCTGTGGAATCTGCGCGGACCCAAACGTTGTAGCCTCGCTGTATCGGTTTCATCTGCATGTATTGGCGAAAGCTGCTACGCCCTTTGAACCTTATCATACTCTCGTCTACGAATTGAAACTCACCAGGCTTTATGGAAGACATAAATGTTTCTTGAAGCTTAGACAGTAAAGGTCTTACTTTATACAGCTTGTCGTAGTTTTGTCCGCCTTTTTGTGGTTTAGTTGAATTATCATTGAAATGGATATTACTCAGCAACCAAGCAAATCTATCCTCATCTCATTTTCTCGCTAGAAGACCAGTAATCTTTGAAGCTTGGTAGTGTTTTCAAACCCATAAGGATATTAACCCCTAAAAAGGTTTTGATCTTTTTTTCTGTTGTGGATTTGAAATTCCTTCCTTCACCATATCTTAGAAATGCGTGTAGGTTGGTTTGAAAAGCTATCTGGGTAATTAAATCTGGTGGAAACAAATGCAACAATACATCCGTAGGCGTCTCAATATCATCAGGCAAATCTGGACCAGATGATTCTACAAAGTCATATGGCTTCGTAATGTTGGAAACATTGTTAGTCCAGTAAATTGGAAGAAATACATCTAGTCGTCTAGCGAGTGGTATATCATCATCGCTGTCCCAGTGTAAATCGTTGTTGGGAATCACGTCGTTATGTTCGATAATTATGTCTATATTTTTTATGTCAAATACTTCTTTATCGTTAGGAGCATCCACCGTTAACAATTCATCATTCATAACCTTTTCTAGGTCTTCTGTAAGGGATTCCCCATTGCTTGGTGTGTCTTCCAAAACGGTGAAAACAGGATCTGAATCGAGATCAGAAAAATTCCAAGCCGCCATTTTATCTAAAACGCAAAGAACTGATGATATTAAATATACATATCACATTCGTGGTCAAGTTTTAGCATTAAAAATGATTTCAAAGAACCTATAACATACGTCTAAAATACCAAAATAAAAACTCATCTTTGTTAAACGTTCCTAGTGATCACCACGGGAAACCGCACGAAAATTAACCTATTTTACCCTACTCACAGAATATTTNATTTTCCTTGATTAATAAATTTTGCGAAACCGGTGTAACTATTTAGTTGTGCACAGTAGTTATGATCTTTTTGCACTTGTCTAAGTAACATTTCCTTACAATGTTTGCAAGATTTTTTTGTAAATAACTTCCTCACAATGTATCCAGCTGTATAATGTAAAACATTTTCTCAAAAATTTACTATCCACACAAGAGATTAATCTGTGTAATTTCTCGCTATCTGTTTTTCGTTTTTCAAAAAGTGGTGTTGACTGGAAATCGCTATCTACGCAATTGGAATTAACTCCTAGCTGAACAGTATTGTTAAATAATAACTTCATTAATGTCTATTTAAATTGAAGAGCATTGGGATTATTATTAAATCCTCCACGTGATCGAATACATAAAAAATATAATTCGAGATGNTGTGTAATTTCTCGCTATCTGTTGTGGTAATTGAACTTCTTCGTTTTTCAAAAAGTGGTGTTGACTGGAAATCGCTATCTACGCAATTGGAATTAACACCTAGCTGAACAGTATTGTTAAATAATAACTTCATTAATGTCTATTTAAATTGAAGAGCATTTGGATTATTATTAAAGTCTCCACGTGATCGAGTACATGAAAAATATAATTCGAGATGGTCTTGCGAACATTTATACGTTAAAAAATATTTAAGGGAATTTTTTTCACGATTTGACATTTCTTATGTAAGCTTTTCAAAACTACTTATATTCATAAGAAATCCTGTGGCAAAGGTCTTTCTTCTATGACGTACAATTTCAGTACCATCTGCTTTTAAATTTAAAATATAATTTTCAGTATCATCAAAGATCTTTGACCAATAATGTTTATTTCTTAAATACATAGGTGATCGAGTACATGAAAAATATAATTCGAGATGGTCTTGCGAACATTTATACGTTAAAAAATATTTAAGGGAATTTTTATCACGATTTGACATTTCTTATGTAAGCTTTTTAAAACTACTTATATTCATAAGAAATCCTGTGGCAAAGGTCTTTCTTCTATGACGTACAATTTCAGTACCATCTGCTTTTAAATTTAAATTATAATTTTCAGTAACATCAAAGATCTTTGACCAATAATGTTTATTTCTTAAATACATAGGTGACTTATATCCCTTTGCAAATATTGATCTAGAATTCATAAG
>NW_020438986.1:246848-273762 GCF_000699045.2 Agrilus planipennis | reverse complement strand
AAAAAAAAAAAAATAAAAAAAAATAAAGTTGACAAAATCTTAACACTTTCAAAGTTACTTAAAAAATAGAAGCAGTGGAAAAAAAAGTGTTCCTCTTGTAAAATGTATGTTTAAGGGTAACTAAAATGATCCCACGTAAAAAAGTATGAAAATATTTTTTTTACATGGTTTAACCCCATACTTTCAGCCCCAGAAAGTGTATGAAGGGTGGACGATAGCGGAAAAATGTTTCAATAAAAAAAGTTCGCCTTTCAGTGAACGTTTCCGTCGAGTGAAAGTGGTGAACCCTTTACTTGTAGAATTAATTAGAGTTATAAGGAGTGGTTTTAAAAAAAGAGACCCCTCTGCCACTGTTAATAGTGACAACTGGGTCTACAAGTTGGCACTATCGCAGTAGCTGAATTCACACAACTACCCCGTTCGGACTTAACGCCCCTGACCCCCCTCCACCCACCTCTGGCGCCTCCCCCCCAGTAACCCATTTCCCTATGATGTTTTCAGCGGATTTTCTTCTCACCCCATTTTGCATCACTCGCATACCTATACACAGCGTCTCCTAGGAAAGATAAAATCGTAAAAATCAGGTATCATCATATTTCATCATCTACAGCTAATGTTACCTCCGTACATGTTGCTGTATTACCACTTCTAACACCCCTTTACCTACCCCGTTTACCTTTTTTTTTTTCTTGTGCTAATTTTTTTTTTGTACGATTTTTAATTACTACACCCTAATTATTACTACAAACTAATTACAATACATACATACTTACTACAATTACACTTAACACTTAATCATTCACACACCACCGGATCTTTGGGTACATGCGCCAGCTTCTTCGCACCCACACAGAGCCGCTCATACCTCGGACATCTTCTTCGAGACGGAACCTGTCTTCTTCTTTCACTAGTTGCGTCTCTTTCTCCGATAGTTGCAGGATTTCTCTTTGAAGACGAGCAACCTCGTCTTCTAAAATGATCCTGCACTTTCGCACATGGGCAAACTCTGTGCTCACATTACCGCGAGCATCGCGCTTCCTCTCCCAAGCTGACGTCAGTGCCTCCATCTTTTCTCGCACATAATGAGCACTTACCATGACGCTTTCTAAACGCTCCATCTCCTGCGAAAGTGTCATGGGGGTGTCGGGCAGAGGTGATACAGGTGATATACACCACAGAGGCATCGTCACATCTGTGGCACATGTACCTTTTCCCATCAACTGTTCCCCTTGTGGCAATGTTGGAGCCGTCGTCGTCGGTGAAGGCAGCGTTTCTGCTGGGGTCACCGTGCTTATGGTGGGCCTCGTCCCCGAACCGCTCCACGTCGGAGACGTCGTCGCCACACTTTTCCGCCGGATCCCCAGCTTCTTTTTTCCCGCTTCCATAGTCGTTGTGGTTGAGGCAACCGATAACGCCGCCAAAGTGGTAACGACTCCAACTATTTCAAACTTCAAAACGAAATATAATTGTTTTAAAATATTACACAATTAATACAAAATAATTTTACTAAATATTTCATTCTACTTACAGCACTCGCCCTAAACTTCCCGAAACGAGACTTCCTTAAATCTTTCCCAACCATTCTTTTTACAAATATTACCGTCCACTTCGCACAACGTTCAAAAACAGAATGAGACAACGCTCTCCGCTTACCAACTTCTCCCCTCTTACCCCGCACCCTCCTTCTAAACAAGTTTTCCGCCTCTCAACCACTATCGGAATGTGGTTTGCAGACGTGACGTCATCTGCACAGTTAACACCTGCGTTTTCGCGTACTACGCATGCGTCGATTACTCTATCATGCTAATCCCCATGAGCTACTGTTGTGCTCACGTACTCCGTATACGCATGCGTCAGAAATCTTTGTCACGAAAGTTCGCGAGTATGGTTGTTCACTCAACGAAGCTACGCGCATGAATTTTCTGTAAACTGCCTTCCAATTTACGTGTGGTGTAAATTAATAACATACTATCAACTATTAATTATTTATAATATATTTATGAAATACACATTTACTACATTGTCAGCTTCAACCACTTTACTAAACACTATAATTTCCCCTCTTTCCACTATCTTCTGCCTCACTCAATCTACATCGAACAACTTCCTTTTTTCACATCGTTTGGAAAAGATGTCCTACCACCACATCGATACGTACCGTTTCTTACACAACCTAACAATAATTCTACAATCTGTAATTTTACGTTCGTCGATGAATCCCCCGTGAAGCCTGGCTGCAGTATACTTGCATCACACATATCTCCTGTTGTCAGTGGTCTTCCGCATTCGTAACAATGGTGATGATGTCTACCGTGAACATGTAATACGAACACGAACACTAAATCCTCACATTTACAAACCTCCTCCCCTACACCGTCTTCTTCGTAGCAACTGCTACACAACACCAACGTTGTATTTTCATGTAAGTTTAACAACACCTTCCCTTCGGTACACGTGTATTCGTTAATGTTGTCACACACACTACGTCTCAGAATATGTTCCAATGAACAATTATTTTCCATCGTATATTTATGCTGCACATAACCCTTCTTTATACGTCTTTCGCTATTATCGCATCTGTCACCGCTGACTGGCAAAAACTGTCGGTAATTATTCTCAATATTTAAACCAGTTCGCCATGACTGTATCCACTCGTCCTCACATACGTCCGCTCCGAAGTCTGTGCGATACAATATAGGTAGCGCACTGACTTCTATACCATTAAATAATCTTAATGAGCGGTTCTCGAACCACGATGTTCTACAAACGAATCCCATGCTGCTCACACCTTTACTGATTACACAATACATTTTTTCTTCCATATTAAGAACTCTGCAGATCCTCGCTTCCCCCACTCTCTTCTTCCTCCTCCAATTCATCTCACCCTACTCATACCCCACTCCTCCAAATCATATAAATTCCCACATCTTCTATTCCTTCAGCAGAAGACTTCTGCTCTTCCACATCTCACCATGCATTACTACATAACTTTTAAAGGTACAGCACTGCAAACAACAAAGGCACCATTTACCATCGTCCACAGTGACGCTTGGACCCATTGCAACGAAGCGGTAACAACATGGACCGTGTCCACTTCCAAAAGACCCGCTCTCTTCTGCCAAGACATTGAACGATACCTCCAAGACGTCCAAGCAGCTGGGAGCGGGACAATAATTTATGTCGTATACGGCATTCTATTAATTAAACATGTACAAATTATTTAATAACATAAGTTACTTTAATTAATGTAGTATTTAATGATATAAGTTAGTTTAATTAATGTAGTTTTTCATAATATAAGTTAGTTTACTTTTTTATAATACATGTGTAAAAATTTAAATAATATAAACTTTATAACAACTACATCTTCTTTTTATTTTTGCATACATCTACAATCTTGAAAGTATTGAACAATAATATTTCTTCAATCACAGATATATATATAAATGAGTTACACATCATCATTCCTCCAAGAGAAAATTATTAAATAAAATCATCTTACAATACAATCTTTTATTTTATATTACTATATTTACAATATTAATTAAATATGTTCAACAATTGTGTTTGCAATTCATTTAACTTCTGCTCCACCTCTTCCACTCTATTTCTACCTTCCACCACCATTCTACAGCTGCTTTCACGACTTTTCTTCAGATCCTCCAACTCTTTCTCTTTCCGCTTTATTTGTTCCAAAACTGAAGCGTCCTTCATGTCATGGTCCTTTATTTCACCTTCTCGGTTTCGCTTCTCCAGTTGAAGTGTCTTCACTGCTTCTCGCACCTGCTCCACAAGCTTTGAATAATCCAACGGACCGCCCGACGCTCTTCTATTGTATGTCCGCTTCTTAGGTTTCATACTAACGGATTTACCGCCCCCTACCGGCGTCCGCGATGTACTAGCCACAGGTACTGCTATCCTTTCCGTAGCTACATTTCCTACACATGATTATCCTCCACCGACTGTCTTCGTCACCAACTCATCGTTGTGGAAGAACTCCTCCAGCATCGCTGACAGCTCCGATTCGTCCAGGCTAATCACTGACGCATCTGCCGCATCACACTGTCCCAATTCAGCCATTTCACTTAATCTTTTCCTCTATACATGTCTTAAATATCTTCAAACCACCCCACCCCCCTAACAGCCCTCATCTTCTTCATTTTCTCCCACTCACATTTTCTTACGTTGTTATAATCTATTTCGCACACGGTCTTCCTCAGTCTTTCTCGAGACACCTCTGTTACATCTAACCGATATGATTCGTTGTCCGGAGTGCGATACGTCCTTTACGCGATCTGACATCAAAAAGCTTCGTGTCGTAAACGATTACAGTACCATCCTAATTCCTCGCTACCCAATAAAAACCGAAATATGCTGCATCTGCCACCTCTTCCGACCGCTGGTGTGAAACGTGTAAAATATATGTTCCTCAATCTTCTTACAACGGTCACCTGCGCACCCTACAGCATAAACAAAATTGTTGTTCACCTCTTGAGGAGGGCATCGGTTTCCTTTCCTCTGCTTTCGCTAGCAGGATTGCTTCGTTTCGTATTACGTCTGCGAAATACCTTCTATCGTATAACGACTTCTTCACCAATGTTCTCGACAAATGCGTGCGTGTTATACGTAATCAGATCCACCTCCACGACACGCTTAAAATAAATCTCGAATAATAATTTGCCGTGTGAAAGAACTTCAAACAACAGCGGCGTTGCGGGACGTCTTTTGTGGACTTTTTCGGCTCAACTTTTACATTGAACACGTGGCACTTGCCAAGTTCGAAGATTACTTGGACTTTGGAGAAGAGCGGTCCAGACGAACGGATACTAAGGGCCAGATGTTTCCACCGTTGGACAACCGGTGAACGCCGCGAATGGTAAATCCTTTGTGGATAAGCTCGGCTTTGACATGTAGAAATGTCTTCGCAAACTCCACGAAGGACAACATGGAGGTCGCGGTCTTCTTTAAGTTGGTTCGTGGAGATCTCAACTTTCGATTCGTCGAGGAACGACGAGAGTTGACGAAAATCGTCCACGGAATTTGGTAGACTCTTATAGAGTCTTTTGTATTTATCGCCCGACGAGTGGCGATCCGTGGCTGTCCACGGCGCGAAGAATTTTCGGCCAAAGGGACTTCTGACACGTCTTCGGCGTTTGTTACTACGCTTCCCGGCTTGAGTGAAGCCGCTAGCGGCGGTGGGGGGAGTGTCTGAGTCAGACGATTCAGCCCGAGTAGCAGAGAAGGTCCAACGTCCTCGCACATTGGAGTCGAAGGGTAATTTTCGGAGTGCAGCCTTAGATATTCGTTGATAATGACAAGCTTTGACTGCAGCTCGCTCGCTAAGGACATGACCTCCGCGGTGGAAAGTCCTTCCAAAAGTGCGGGGCTCTTGGGGGTGGCCATTTCGAAATGGCTAGCGGACGGAGCTAACCTACTCCTATGGGACGTGGTGTATATACTTAGATGTAAGGAAATAACAGGTTACTTGTTAGTTTGAATTCGTGGGGGTGAGGGGAGTCCAGAGGGACTTTACGTACTCCGTCCCAAAGAACTGTTGGTTAGGTATAATACAAGTGATTAAACCTACCTAAAAACGGCTGGGCAATGTGTTGTAGTCTTGAAGAAATCACAAGTGCGAGCTCGAATGGTTCGGGCTCGTATGTTGAAGACGGGCGTGGTCTCGAAGAGTCGTTGGTCTGGTCGTTTGAAAGCACGGACTGGCTAGAGAACGATCTTTTTTTTTTGTTTAGTTTAGCCTCGAGGAGGGGAAATCTTCCAAAGCCACCCCCTGAAGGGGGGTAGTGTCGGATTCGTCATAGCGCCTACCGACTAAAACCCCTCCTTGAGATGGGATTTCAACCCTAAGGCTGTTACTCCCAAGGGAAAGATTTTGACTATTTGGGGAGAGGGAGATGTAAAAGTGGGGATGGTAGTGCTTATGGAGAGATGATACGGGTGTGAGTAGGTGCCCCATCGCAGAAGTAGGGTGGGGACTCGCGCTGAAAAACCGAAACTAGTAATGAGCATAAAAGAACCGCTCAAACCTAAAAAGAACAAAAGTGGACAGCTCGGAACTATGATGAACCTAGGTGTGCAGCTCAGTGAGGAAGGTGGCAGGGCCTCCTGAAACGGTCGTTTGGTTTAGGGGCGAAGTCGGATAGTGTCGAGATAGTTGGGTTTGGGTGGTCAGACACTGAGACCCGAAAATTTGCTGCGAATTTAGTTGCAGCCTCGGTGAGAGAAGATAGACCAGTTTCGTTCAGAATTTGGGTATTTCTCATGAACCATGGGGAGTCGAGTGCGGAGCGAGGAATCCGCATGTAAGTGCCTTGTAGAATTTGAAGACGTCGGGGATGGGTGCAGCCCCAAATAGGGATGGCGTAGTAACAGATGCTCCTAATAATTGCGGTCTGTTGGGAGATGGTGTTAATACGGAAGAAAGGTTTAAGTGCGACGAAAGCACCCAGGGCCTTGTTACAGGTCGCCGTAATGTGGTTTCGCCAGTTTAGGCGCCTATCGAAGACGACGCCTAGGTACGTGACAGAGGTGCTCCATTTGATGGGGTGGTTGTTGACGATGATGGTGGGAGGTTTTCGGAGCCTACGAGAGAAGAAGATTGCTTCCAAATTGGTCTCGTTAATGGAGAGTCTCCATTTCCGATACCAGTTAAGGAGCCGGGGCTGAAACCTATTGATTCTCGCTGTGTAATGGAGAATGGCGCTGAAAGAGTTTATGATGGCAATGTCGTCAGCGTACAGAGCAGTCATAACAGAAGAGTGGGAGGGCATGTCCGCGCAAAACAGGTTAAACAGAATAGGGGAAAGTTGGGAGCCTTGTGGCTGTGACGGGTTTACTGGCAGAGAGAGGAGAGCCAACCCTGACTCGAAGGCTTCTGTCTGTGAGAAAGGACCTGAATATCCCGACTAGAAAGTGTGGGATGTGAAGGGCGATGAGTGTAGAGATAAGGCCTTCGTGCCAGACTCGGTCGAAGGCTTGCTGGACGTCAATTTGTATTTATCGCCCGACGAGTGGCTGTTCATGGCGCGAAGAAAAAAAAAAGTAATTGGTAGGTGAGCTTAATGAGGGGGTAGGGTAATAATTGTAGTTTACGTAATAAAGAATGTATGGTTGGATAGGAACAAAAATTGTGTAATGTACGTAGTAAAATGTAACATGCAACTTATTTAACGTAAAGGGTGTTCCGCAGGAGTGTACAGCTGGGCAACCGCCTGCCAAAAACAACGCCGTCGCAAGCGATGATCGGGAACCACCTTCCGAAAAATGCTTTCCGCAAGATACGACGCTAAATGTTTCTTAGCCAGTCCGGCCCTGGGCACATGCCTACGCACTTCCACCCACGAACGTTCAATGTTTTGGGTCTGTGCACCAGTACGTGTGTCAACGAAATTTAGTTCATGGTTCACGGTCAGATGGCGGTAGTCATGTTGACTCAACAAATTATAACTATGCCAACCGTCTGTTATAATTGTTGAACCAGGTAACACTTCACTCACTATTAAGTTAACCAACGTTTCCGCACTACGGTCCGGCACTGGGACGAGAAACATTTTTCCCGGATTTGAACCGCGTTCACCCCGTTCAATTCCGCCGAGACCCTTTGTCCGCGAAGAAGACGGCCCCGGTTGTATTTCCGCTTCCCCAACTTCGCTTCGTCAATCTTCACTATCTTCCCCGGTCCACCTAATTTTTCCGATCGACGATGCACCCAGTCGATAAGAACCTCCCTGATGAACGAGAACCAATCCACCACAGTTCTCGTTGAAAGACCAGTTAAAAAATGTTCCTCGTAACGCGGTATCGCGAAAAGAGTATTGTCGGCGGCGGTTCCCTTTGTACGACAGGCATCGGCAGTCTTATCGCCACTGGTTCCCAACGTGTTTTAAGTTCAATCTTTTGTTGCACTTGGGGGCACTGAGTATGACAAAATTCAAGTAATGCATTTTTTTCGTCAATCAGTCGCGTGAATTGAAACCGCACGAGTGAACGGTTGGAAGTGAAGAAATGGTATGAAAATTATTTAAACTAAGCTCTTTTTACCCTGACATTTGAATTTTGAATCTCCGTAAGCACCTACTACATTTAGGAACGCAACAATAAGGAAACAACGCATTTGAAATACCTCACGACTGAATCCAGCCTCCTCGTCTTTAGTACATTCCATTCTATGTAAACTTTCCCCTGATTAGTTGTTCTCTTTATAATCCTTTCAGGTAATTCCATTGTGACATTCCCTTTTTCTTTTCCCTTACCTCCTCTAACTGCAATCCTTGCCCTCTTCTTATATAGTCACGCCCAATTTGGTAAGTGTGTCTTGGCCATTTATGTTATATCGGTAATTGGTTAACTATTTATTTTAATTGCCTGATTTTAATGCAAGTTGATTATTTTGGCGTGACTGGGGGTCAGGTACTTTGATGACAAGACAGGCAAGTTTTAAAAACCATAACAACTTTATTATAAATAAAATGATAAAGGAAATTGAAATAAAAACATTTACTAAAAAGGATCTTTCCCCCAATGTGGATCAATACACAGAAAGGATAGAATTGGTTTACTTACATTGATAGGAGCGTCGCAGTCATCATCGCCCAGGGGGTAGTGTCACCAACACACAGAATTTGCCACCTAGTGCTCTTTTTAAGGGTAGACTTTATCCCTTCGCGTTCCGGAATCGACTGATTGCGAATCGACTATCGATTCGCATTCGCGCGCTAAACTTTTTGATGAACCAGTGATTATTTGACCATAGTTCAACATGGGTCATTCACTGGTTCCAGAAGTTTCTCTGGTTTTGCTGATCTAATGACAAAAAAGCAACGAAGTCCCTATTGATGACTTCGCGAAGTTCAATAATTTTCCTAATGACCAGAGCTATCTTGTTTCTATTTTTAAATTCATCAGTGGTTTTATCCCATAACACTGGTCGCTGTTCAACAAATGTAATTAGCAACTTATTATCTATTTCAATAACCATAATTTCGATATACTATATAATTTCTTGCCTTGCTGCACAATTCAGAAAGAAAAACGATTCTGAATACAATCTTTGTCGTGTGAAAACACGGCATGTGTGCATACTTTTATACACTTGCTTCTGATACTTATCGGAAGTAATTTTACGTGCTATTAAAAGTAATGGTACGTACTAGTACCGTCGACCACTAAAGGGTTGGTTGAGCGATTTCTAAAGCGACATAGGTAGTAACTGATTCTTAATTTATTATTGCTATTCTTGAGGTGGTTCAGTTTGGAATGTTTGTGCAACCCTCCGCCCTATCATACGACAAGGATTTTGGGAGTTTAAATGGGTTGAATTTGAACTACCATGAAATTATTTATTCTGATTATTATCGTTAAGTGTTAGCCCAGTGAATAGTGGATATCACTGGATAAATCCTCCTATAATTGCAAATACGGCTCCTATTGATAAGACATAATGGAAATGGGCTACTACATAATATGTGTCATGGAGAATAATATCAATAGAGGAGTTTGCAAGTATGCGACACATTTGATCATCTTCTTGCTTGATACAGAACATTAAAGGTTGTCCATCTTTGTCTGTCATCTTGGGAAAGGTACATTGTCTATACCGTTCTCGTGTCATTTCCAGAAAGTGGCGATAATTCGCCAGGATTGCGGGGTCGACTACTCCATTGTTATATTCCCTTTTCCTAGACTCATTTATTAAATGCCCTATCTTTTTACAATAAGCGCAGGTTTTGGTTTGATTAGAAAGTTAATATTCTTTTTAATGTGAGTCTGAAATCTGTTATTAAAATTTGAAGTGGAATTTTGATTACTTATTAAAAGGATTTTGAGAANAATCTTAGTTAAAATTTATTTTTAAATCTACTAACACTTCCGATCTGTTATTCAACTGTTCCACTTCTTCCATCAGCGATTGTTAATTAAATTTGTTAAGTTTTCATTGTGTTTCATTTGGTAATTTTATTTTTTTGGTTTTATTTGACTTTATTGAAATTATTTGTTTTAGTTTAGTTGAAATATAAACCTAAGGAGACCAATTAACTCTATGAAAAAAATTTCATACACGGTTCGATTAATAACTGTTGGAAGAACCGAGAAGAAACCCACAGTATGAAATTTATAAAAGCCTGAGTTTTATATATGAAGACTCAGTAATGTATTTATCCATCTTGTGTATGACAGACAAGAAATTCGAAGATCCACTTAATTAGACCAAGAAACCAGAAGACCCTGTCATACGCTTGTCTTCCGATGGATGGAGGAGGAGGACATGGGATATCAATGGTCGGTACCTGTTTCCCAATTGATGAATCATCCGATCGAATCGGATGTAATCTCAAAATTTGAGTGCTGTTTATAAGTATTAGTCGACTGAAATACTTTCTGAGCGGCTGTAGATAGGAGCGCGTAGTTAGCATCTTTCTCCAATAGTCTAATACTGTCATAAGATGTCTGTTTCGCATCCTTAAAGTAACCAGTAGAATCGAAAACAGATATGTTTCCCCTGATGTTTCGAGACAGTACAAGCAAGTTGGTATTGGATGCGGAGAGATTCGCGAACGAAAGCTACTGCAACGTTGACAGAAGTAGCCATTGCTTAACACAGTAGAACGAAAATACCTAAAACGAAAGTACGACACAGACAGCTAACAATCCATTAGCATTTGACCGTGTCTAACACTTTGGATATGGGATCATCTTTATCAACAGCTTACCATAAGCGAGCTCATTCCAGTGTTCCCCTACCGAGTGGCATAGCCTAGAGGTTTAGGTCATTGCTTAGCATCCGTGAGGGGGCCGGTTCGATTCCGGGCCCGTCTGCCTAGTTCCAAGTTTTTCTGTGGTTTCCTTGGATCACTTAAGCAAATGCTGGGGCACAAAATATTCTACAGATTATCTTTCATACTCTTCTGTCTTCATTTCGTCCGTTTCGTCTTTCTCATCCAAACCACCATCCACCCATTCCCACGACTCCTGAAAGGAGGCTAAAGAGGGCCTTCCGCCCTACGTTCTAGTCCGGAGGGACTGCCCGCCCACCAGCATTACAGGCAGGGGGGAATGAAACACCCAAAAATTTTTTTAGTGTTCCCCTCCTCGTCAGTGATTTCTATATACGTTTCTCTTCTCTGGCAACGACAAAAATTAGGTTGTGATCATAGATTTAAATTAGAAACAAAGTGGGCCACATAGGGCGACCTCGCGTAGAAAAACTAACGTTGAGAACCAACGGAAGGTGGTGGTGAATAACTAATTGCATGGATAACAAATAGCAGTAAATTGTGCTCAGGCGGTCATGGTCACATCTTGCAATCATACAGCTGTTTGATTTGTAGGTATGCGCCGTTTCCAAATAGGAGACTTTTTTTGATGTTGTAGCAAATTTGGAGAACCGATACGTTCTCGAAGGTGATAGTATGACCTATAGTATGAGTATGAGATGCAAGTGCACTATTACCAGATTCACAGTGACCATCAGCCAAGTGTTGGTTAGAACGATTCAAGAGACATTGAGAAATTTTTCCAATATAACATTTGCTACAATCTCGACAATCGACTTTATATATTAGATGGCCTAACCATTGCAGGGGATCTTTATCTTTTAGTTTTTTGAAAATTTGTTAGTGACTACCATTGTAACACGCGATGTTAACTTTAATTTCTTTAATTAGTTTAATAAGTTGATGAGAAAGACATTATATGTATGGTAAAGAACGATATTTAATAATGGTCTCCGAAGGTTCTTGGTCTGAATTATTACTGTTAATCTGGGGTCCATTGTTTTGTTAATTATTAGGATTTAAATTGGATCAATTACTTTCTTTGGGTAGGAATTGTCTAATAGAAGTGTTCTAAGTGTCAAGTAATTAAGTTTTCCTTTAACAGTGTTGGTTCTGTTTGATCATATGTATTTATTTTATGTTTGCAGGAAAGGAAAGAAATGATAACAGAAAATATAAATCTGTGTGAACATTTGGAGATTCATAGGCAAAACTTCAGTGCATTGAAACCCAGATTTCGCTATATCCAAACGTTCAACGCGAGTGAAAGGTTGCGTCACAATTGCAGCTACTTTATATTCTCTTATTTTTGCACTAAGGTTGGCTCTCATCCATAACCTACAGGTCTCAAAATATGCATCCTTGAATGTTCTTTTTTTATCCTCGATTTGTACTGGTGATAGCACAAAGAAATAAAAATAACGCGAAAACGGTAAACTATGTAATGTATAAACAAAAGAAATGCAGACTCTGGTATTCTCAAGCTGAGTTTAGGGTTGCGTTTGATAAAATCATACTACAAATGTTTACCAGCACTTTTCTTGTCCCTATTGAAAATGTGATTCAGTTTTAATTTTACCGCGACATCGAAAGTCAATTTCAGGATTTCTCTGTTCATTAAAGGCGTGCACCTATTTGACATATCCACCACGTGCGCATTTAGAGCTTCTTGGTACTCCACGGTAAGGGTAGGATCAAATCTGCTTTTTTTGAGTGGTAAATTTACTTCTTGTTTAAATTTTTGAATGTAGTCAAACAGGATGCTTTGAAGTCGTCGCAATTGTTTTGCGGTACTTGTTTTGGGGAAGTTGATGATTGGTGTTACTCTGTCGGGTAAAGGGTGTATTCCATTTGCCTAGACAGTAGCCTAGAAAAGAGACTTCTTCTCGACCAAAATTGTATTTGCTTGATTACGTAATATTATGCCGCAGGAATGCAGGCGAGTAAATTAAGTGTAAATGCTGTTCAGTGTTTCGTCGATGTAAGCGAAACAGAAGTAAAGGCTTGGTTGCCTAGCTTCGCTCGCTGTCGGAAAACCATCAGTCTCTTCCGGACGTTCCCCAAGACCGGTAACAGGCACACAGGCCTATACGATCAGGGGTTAGTCAGATCTCTATCGGGGGACTTGAGCAGGGTAATTACCCTTCCAAGTTTCCACTGTGTAGGAAAGACTCCGGTCTGCAAACATCGATCGTAAAGGCACTGAACGTGCGCAGGGGCCACCTTCCGTGGTCGCTTGACCATTTCAGGTAGTATCCCATCTACTCCGGGAGCTTTACCGGGTTTCAGCCTGCCAACGGTTGCGGTTGCCCTCTACGTTGACAAACTCCCGCCAACTCCTTTCCTTTTCGACTCTCACTGCTTTCGTGTAGGAGCGGATACCCTCTTTGTAGCCCCTTTGCAGGTCCTCCACGTCCGGATTTCCTCTCCTTCGTGCTTTTTGGACCCGTTTCCTCCTATGCCTTTGGTTTCAGAGGTCGTTCGTCCACCAGGGAGGTATTGCCCGAGCAGGCCGCCTAATCCTTCTCAGTACCTGGTCATTCGCGTCCACCACCCATCCTTGCAGCCGAGCAACCATCTCGCCGAGGGGTAGCCTCTCAATGTCAGTCGGGGGACTAATTCTTTGAAGCACCGCTTCCTTCCAGCCTGCTTCTCTCCACGACCCGTTCGATACTCCGTATGCTGTCCTCAGTATCGCCAGCGAACTGACAGTATTGGGAACAGACATACAGTTCCCCGAACGGGCCGCTCAGATCGGCAAGCGCCTCACACCTGGTCAGGGCTTGGCTACAGACCTCAGAACTGTCTTATCACTAGAACCGCTTTGGGATCTTCTCCACCCTGTTTTCCCACAGTCACCGTCCCCGAGGGCAATCTTCGAACGCCGCCATCCACAGCATATGGCTCTTGTAGCAAGGCAACGCTGATCCCGTTCTCACGCATAAGCACACCGACTTCGCACATGACCACATAGGATCTCCTACAGTTTAGCTGGAGAACTTTTGCAGTTGTGTCAGCCATCGCGCGTATCTATTTACTCCATCCTGCACTGCAATTTTGAATATGGAGCAGGATCTTGCTTTGGTAAGGTGACCGTGTGGCAATTTCCGTGCCCGACAGTTCACACAGCTAATAGGCCTGTCGCAGGCCTTTCGCTGGTGTCCCTCTTCTCCACAGCGGAAGCAAAGTGCGAAGACTGTGCTTCTGCTGGTTGCTGTTTTGTGCCCGAACTTTAGGCACTTCAAATAGCGTCGCAGTACGTCATCTGTGTCCTCGACCCTGCACGACTGCATGCCGAGGTACACTCTTCTCTCTCGTAGTACGGTTTCTTTTTCTCGAGGGATTACCTCGAGCGTTACCCAGCCCTCATTAGTCGGACATGCACCACTTGCACCATTCCATACTGCAGGAGCCTTCCTCCTACCTCGTATTGTAACCCGGGAGGCGAACTCCTCGGGTGAATCCATTTCGGTCCTATATTTTGCGGGGTGGCGGCCGTGAGTCCCTACTTCTTGAGCTCATCGCTCTTTAGCAGTTTCTTTGCCTCTGCGGAGGTCTTCGTCTCAATGACGACTCCCTCCTTCACCCTGCGTAATGCGCAAATCCGGACCCGTCCGGAGGGAGTCGGAATTGCTGATAGTAGCGTATATTCCTGCGGACACATTCTTTTTTGGCGCGATTGGCGTCGTTCATCTGGTAGTCTCGTCAATGGTCCGGTTGAGATCTGTTGTCCAAGCACCACTTGGCTGTGTGTTCGGCCTGTGGAAGCGTTGCGTCCACGGCATTGGCAAAACAGGACCTTTGGGAGATGAAGGTCCCAGGTCTCCGGCTAGCGATTGTTGAGGTGGATCCGCAAGCATTTCTTTATTTCTTGGTTGCAGCGTTCGGCCGGATTAGCGCGGGGGTGGTAGAGGCGGTAGTCCAATTTAGTCACTACTGTGTACTATGTATCCTAGACCGATCTCTATTGGCTCCCCATACCTGCAATATGCAGATATAAATATCACCTCACTCAGTTCACCATTGACCCTGACGCAAACCCCAATTGTATTAGTGCAATCAAAAATCACCTCAACCTCCAAATCCTGTCTAGTGATTATCGCAGCAGTGCCACCAGAAACCGCAACGACCCGCAGGCTATGTGGTATACCTGGTACATAATCTTTCACATATGGTTCCTGTAATAGTAACACATCCACCCTTTCTTTCAGCATAGTCACTCCCAAATCACACATTATCCTATTTCGTCTCTGCCCATTCACCTGCCATATCTTATACGTTCCTTTATTCCCCCATCACTGTCGCGCATCCTCCTTCACCCAATTCAACCTCATTATATATTCAGGACAATCGTTACTTAGAATGTGATGGCTATCATTTCTTCCCTTCGCCTTGCAATTCCTATACCTTATATCCTTATCTCTACAATCCTTACTTATATGTCCCTCACCTTCACATTTTTTACAAACGACAAGCCCGTTCCTGCAGTCTTTAGTGTATGTCCAAATGCACAGCATCTGAAGCACCTTATAACCGGATCTAGCTTCCTCGTCTTTAGTACCTTCCATTCAATATATACCTTCCCCCGATCAATTGCTCTCTTTATGACCCTTTCCGGTAATTCCATTATAACATTCCCTTTTTCTTTCCCCTTACCTCCTCTAACAACAATCCTTGCCTTCTTTTTATATTCAGTTCGAGTCATTACATTCCTACAGTTCTTTTCATATAATTCATTTATTATAAATTCATCCGACCACTCACTTAGCGCATCATAAATTACTATTCTGTACATTTTGTGAGAGCATACAATTGACTTTAAGATTAGTGTTTGTGGTTACAGGACATGGATCTATGAATAAATACTTATGTACTTGTAGATAGTGTGGACAGAAATTGGGTGCCTTGCGACGAATGAACCTTTCGACTGGCTCGGCGATTTCCCTCGTTATATAAGTCAGCTCGTAGTTGTGCGATCACGCGATCGAATGCGTATCGTTATTGTAAGCGGTTCTTGAACGTTGTCCATCCCAATTCGGCGGCGTCGATATCTCGGTACCATATGGCGGCGCTACCGTGAAGGTGTCCGACAGCGTTTGCTGTGTAATGGTCGGGCTGGATGTGTTGAAGTGCGAAGTACTCCTTGAGTTTCTGAAGGAATCCTGTCGGATCCTCGTGTGGTAGGCCTCCGAACTCTGGCCTTGGTGGTAACGGGGGTGATAGATCTGCGTGTGGAGTTTGTCTCAGGGCTTCGGCGAGCGCCTGGATTAGGTCGTCCAAAGAAGGTCGGTCCGTAGCTACAGAAACAGCCGTGGCTTGGCCATCGCTGGTGCTCGGTCGGATGGGTGTCCCAGGCGCCTGACTGGGATTGGCATCAGTTTGGTTATCAGGCATGGTTTTGGTCACAATCCGGCCGCTGTGAAGGTGGATGGTGGCCGTTGCGGTGGTAGGTGGTTCCTTCGATTTCTGGATTTCCTTCGGTTGATGGAGGCCCCACGGTGGGTGCCAGAAATTGTTACAGGTGGACAGGGTTGAAGTGGCCTCGCGGTTCGGACTGTTCAAGGGGCGGCGTATCTACTGATAAATTATTTACATGCACCCCTTCATTTTTTAGAAATAATCATAAAATTAGTATTATCGTCCATGCAATTAAATCCCCTTGGTGGACCAACTTATCTAGCTACTACTGTGTATTGAGGATTATGCCTAAATTGTAGTGTTGAAAGATTAGTGTTATTTCCAGATCGGCGACGTATGTTCCCGAATACATTTTCAATGCAGTCTTGATTTACTCCCGCGGTCAGTAAATAGAGTACGTTTTCGGCTAAAAAATCTTTTGCGAATAGTATTATAGAATTAGCGATAATTTTAAACTATGGAAGTAAGGTGGTGATTCACGTCTAGTGTCATACCCATGTATTAAGCCATTCGCCATTCTAAACACGCCATTACTTGGGGAGTTCTTATCGAAATACCGCGTCGAAGGGGAGTCGAATCTAAAGAGTAGCTAGCATGTAAACAATCAAATAGGTCATTTAATTTTGTACAAAAATCCGCGATCGACATGCATGCAGATTCGCATAATACTGTGTTCAATTTTCCAGTATTTAATGCTGCTGCAACTGATCCGTTAAAAACTTGAACCGCCAGTTATACTTCCATTTTCTGCCATTTGTTAAGGTGCGTTAAACCGAACTTCGGAACAACTTTCGATGCTTTACTTTCTTCATTATTGAGTAATTCTGTAATAGCTCTCTGCGAAAGTCTTTCGTCTCCAACAAGGATATCATTTGCAATTAACAGATTACGTACAGATTTCATGAGATGGCATAAGTCATAATTAAAATAAATTCTTTAATCCTCAATAAGAAAATAAGGCTTGGACTCGTTGACACCTAGCACTTCACAGCTCTACAATTTGTAGGTGCCTGGTCGTATACTGTCGATCGAATTCTAATCCTGACGTTAAAACACTTTAATGCACAATTCCAGATTATTGATCCATTGGCGAATGCGAGAGTAATCTTTTCTTCATCGCAAAGAAAATTGTATGCTTTTGGCGAAATATAATATAAAAATGTAGCAAAAGTTTTGCGTTTAAAAAAAATTGCGTTTAAATTCCATAGTTGATTTTTATTTAAAAACTTCGTGGCATCTTACAGTTCGAGATTTTTTGGCGGTTTGAGCTCGTTTCATATTATATATATATAACTTTTCGCGCATTATCTAATTTCTTCTATAATATATATATATATTTTCTAAATAATTACTCCTATAATTATTATCAGTCATAGAATTTGTTGTAAGGGAAGACACACAATCTTAGTATGTTATATAAGACGGACTTAAATTGTTTATAGAAGAACCGGACGAAATAGGATTACAATTTATTTCATAATTGTCTTGTTCGCAAATATTGCTTCATGCCATGTCAGACTGTGGTTCGAAGTTAGTAACGGTGTTTCATATTCACATGATGGTGAAATATGATTTTGATTATTTCATATTGTCACGACGGTTTGGCAATGGCGAGTAGGTAAAACAATTGGTTGGCAGAAATTTACTACAAAGGAAATAAATTATGTTATATAAACAGATAAAAAACTCAACAAAATCCTTCAATATATAAATCTCTTAATACTAAATCTTACGCTGTTAATAGGGCAGAGCGGGGTCATTGATCCGGATTTTGTTCAAATCAGCGTATGGTCTATTCACAGAAAAAATAAGAAAAGAGTTATTCTTAAATCAGTCGTTTTTTATTTCACCGCATATTGAGATCAAAAAATCCGTTGTTTTCTATACTAAATTTACCTTATAACTTTACCTTTACCTCATATGACTCATTAGACCCCACCGTCGGGGTCTATTGAACCACCCAACAGGGTGACTTGAGCCAATGGGTTTTACAAACCTTTGCACATTAAAATATATGAAACATAGCAACAAAAACATAATAAAACTTCTGAGATTCCTCATAGAAACAAAAACAAACTTAAATAATACTTGTAATTAAAAAAAAGTAACTTCATTAGTTTAGTTACTATCACAGTTCATGCAAACATAAACTGCTCCGATACTAGAAGTGCATTTAATGTGAGCCCAATCTCGGCAACAAGTGCACTGTACCCACTCTTCTCCTGGGAGACTGTCTAAATAGGACTCAGCGCACACTAGACAAAAATAATCATCCCCTTCGGGGTCTAAAGGAAGTTGTGTTTTCTTTACATTTTTTTTTATTCTTCTTATTGACCTTTTTATTAATTTTCTTAACAGAGTGATTCTCTTCATCAGTCTCTGAGTTTACTTCAGTCCCCGAAGAAGGTAACATTGGGGTTTTGAGCTATTCTGTTTGTTCTACATTTAATATGTTAAATAAATAAAAATCAACTGAAAATAATTTATTCCTGAAACTTAAACCATTAGTAGTAATCATATTGAAATCAAAATACACTTATTTGATGGCCGTATGATAAAATTTGTAATTGTTTAACCAAAATTCAGTGGAACGATGTTTTTTACTTTTAGTGACAAATTTGCAACATTATGCATTCACAACCAAAACATATGCCGGCCGGCGACTAAAACAATGACGGCGTGGGTTCCTCATGCACCGTGTACGTGATACTACAGGCGGCGCACTAGACCCCGCGGCTCAACAGACCCCGCTCTGCCCTACCACAAGGTTTACACAAAAGTCACACATAAGCGTCTTTATCTTTTTCTGTCCCACTACACTCATCATGTGCCCATAAATTGCAAAGAGAGCTTCTAAACCTTTCCCCGTAAAATATGCATTCTACATCCTGGTCAGGAACAACCTCTTGAAAATTTTCTTCGTCTGTAGCGTCGTCCAAGAAAGGAGAATCGTATGATTCAGAACTATATGAGGCAAAACTTTTTTCCGCCTTTTCTTTTTACTCCCTATTTTTTCAGTTTCCTTTTGCTTTTGAAAATTTTTACTAGTCAATGGAAAACATTCTTCCGGTACTTGAGAAATGTTTCTTTTTAACTTATTTTTTTTATCTTCTTCGACCTTCGTAGATTCCTCTGATTCATCTTTAATCGGTGTAGATGTTAACACTTTCACTTTATTCATTTTCTTCCTCTTCTTCTTTCGCTTTCTGTTTAGGATTGGCATAATTTCTTTCCCAATTTCACAATTCGCAATTACTTTATCAAGTTCTTTTACAGTTCTTTGATCTGAACCTTGATCATTAGCATCTTTTGCTGCTATAAAGTCATCATCTGAAATGATATTCCTATTAATGGGATGAATTTCGGTGACTTCGAATCCATTTACCGCTCTCTCTCTGCTCTGCCGAAGAGTTAGGCAATGTTAAAGGGAGTGGTAGGTCTTTGGTGTGTTTTTATGAATAATCTGATTTTTTCATTATAAAAAGTTTTTAAGCCACCCATCACGCTTTTATCTAAAGGTTACATTTTGTACGTAGTGTGTGGTGGTAGACACAAAATGGTAACGAAACATTCCCTTGCTTTCAAAATAACATCTAAGTTTTGAGTGTGGCTATGATGCCCGTCTAAAATTAGAGGAATATGCTTATCTTTCGTTGGACGGGTGAATTCAAGAAAATGGTTAAACCAATCGTGAAAGGTTGGTCTGTATCCAACCAGATGGGTGAAACCGAAATAGAGTATCAGGTGGAGCGCTCCTTTTCAATAACTCATTGGAATTTCTGGGGAATATCATTGGTGGTACAAATAATCCCATTGCATTCATTGATAAGACGATAGTTATCAAAGAACCCCTCTCAGCTGAAGACAATGCAGAAACTTGCCTCGTCTTATCGAAATTACGTGAGAGTATTTAGACTGAACTATTGTTAAGCGACTTTCGTCCACATTATAGATACAGTCTGCAGTAAATTTTGTTTCTTCTTTCTTCTTCTTTTTTATTTTTTCTTCACTTGTTCTACAATAAGCAAATAATGTCGATATTGAACAGAAAACTGTTTTTTAAGCTTTCAAATATCCCATTTTTTTATTTTGCACATCCTTTACAGCTTTGGACATATTAGATTTACTCCACTCTTGTAATTTAATATTATGTGGCATTTTCTGCAAGAAAAAATAAATTGCTTTATTTATTTTAAACGTTCAGTATTGTCTAATACTAGACATTATCTACTCCCTACTGTTCGACATTACCGAACTCGTGCCATTTACAAGAATTCGGGTTGGTTTTTGATTTTATTTGAGGTATACAGTACACAAATGTAGTGATTTACTTCATACATGTATTAATGAGTGGTGGCAGCCACAACAACTAGATCTTCTGTATAAGAACAAAGTAGAAACATTAACAATTAACCTGAAAACTGTCGAAGGACCTTAGACAAACTCCAAATAATAACGCAGCGCTCTCACAAGTACACAAGTTACAAACCGGAACTAATAGTATATGTTCTTACTAATTTCAATAAGATGTCTGTACTGCGCTCCTGGAAACATTGGTGTTCGACATTTCCTTACTTTACTCTAATACTGTAACAATGATTTTGTTGCAGTTTTAATTTAATATTTTATTTTCTTGTGCTTAGTATTATTCACCAACTTTTAATACAATTCATTTTATTACGTTAAAGGAATACCTACGAAACTTAAATATGCATCACGATAAAATTATAAGCAATAGGTTTATAGAATGTCATTCAAATGGTGTCTTTCATGTAATTACGGCGTCGAATTAAACGTTCCGTGTACTTAATCCAGTTTTTAAAAAAAGAGTTAAACTTGAAGCTACCTTTTTTATTGGAAAAATACACTTGCAAATATTTTAATAATAAGACACTATGTGCGGTAATTACACAATAGTAATTGGAACGCTTGAATTATAAAACTGCAATACGGCACGTGCGTCAAGTGTAATACTAATTAAATTAATCAAATTGAAACAAAGTATTTATACGTGCTAAAAATCTCCACTCTAAGCATAGCGCTATCTGAGACGGTATCCGTGAGTTAATTCGCTGACCACAATCATAACTCCTCCTTGTGAAAAAAATTTAATTTTTGAATTAAAAATTAAAAGGCTATTATTGAGAAAAATTAAAATTTCATCCATCATACATGTCTAGGTTGAGACAAACGAAATGCATCAATGGCTATATTTTCCTTAACCTCTTTATTATTACGTTTACATTTATTAACAACATATAATTTTACTTCGTTTCTATAAATGCATCGTTTAATGTCACGCTGAATTTAGGAACGAAGCCTCCACCATACATGTCACGTCGGTATTTTGTTAATTATTTATTTTAATTACCTGATTATAATGCATCTCAATTCACCGAAAAAGTTAAGAAGTTTACTTACATTGATAGGAGCGTTGGAATTATCATCCAGGAGGTATTGTCACCCACACTTAGAGTTTCCCAGTGGTTACTCCCTTAAAGGTAGACTTTTACTTTTCGCGTTCCTGAGTCAACTGATTGCGATTATCGATCCACGTTCACGCGCTAAACTTTTTTGATGATTATTTGTACATAGTTCAACATGGGTCATTCACTGGTTCTAGAAGTTTCTTTGGTTTAGATGATTTAATCAAAAAACCGACGAAGTCCTTTTTCATGACTTCGTGAAGTTCAATAATTTTCACAATGGCCAGAACTATCGAACGTCAGTAGTTAATATAAAAGGCTTAGAAGTCTGAATATTGTAATAAGCATTAAAAAAATGTTCGTTATGAATAATTTTCTGTTCTTTTTTTCAAACATTGGGTTAAAGGTTTAACAATTTTTCAATCATTTTTAATGAATTTTCTATAATATCCAGTTAGTTCCAAAAATGCTTTAATCTCTTTAGTTGTTTTAGGTAAACGGAAACTTTTTACTGCAGCTATCCTTTTAGGATTGGCCTAGTTCCTTCCGATGTGACCTAGAAATTCTGCTTCCTTTTTTAAGAATTCTGGCTTATCTAATTGTACCTTTAAATTAGCTTCACGAAAATTCTGTATTAAGATAGAAGATAGAAATATGTTCCTGTAATGATCATGAAGAAACAACAATGTCATCCATGTAAACTAAACATATGTCTCCTGGTAAATTACACAGTACATTGTTCATGACTCTCTGAAAAGTCGCTGGAATATTCTTTACGCCGAACGGCATTCGAGTATTTCTACAGAAAAAATTGTTTTGTCAATGGAATTAAGATGCATTTGAATTTAATGGAACCCTGAAGCGAGATCTGAAGCGGAAAAATATTGACATTTACCTAGTTTATCTAAACTATACGTGTTAGGCAAAGGATACCTGACGTTAATAGTTTTCTCATTAAGTTTCTGGTAGTCTATAATCACACGCAATTTTTTTTTCTCATTCGCGTCCAACTTTTTTTGTATAATCCATACAGGAGCACTGTAAGAACTTTACTATTATTTTAAGTCCTATTTCGAATCTAAAGGGGAAAACCTTAGGTCTTTTAAAATAGAGGACTATTTTACTATTATCTTTATAAATGTAATTATTTTTTAAATCTATATTAAACTCTAATATTTTTAAGTTGGGTAAACCTATTGATCCGTCGTAGTATTCATGAAATCCGTATAGAAGAAAATTATTTTTTTTTCAGTTTTAAATTCGGAAAAAGCAGGTAACTCAGCTTGATATTGATATTCTGATTCACCTGAAGCTGTTTTTAATATGTATGTTTTTTTTTAAATGAAGTCTGGACTCAGCTATTGATGGTCTTAATATAGAAATACCTCCTCCTGTATTATGGTAATTGATTAATTACTGAATGATTAAAATCTATTCTATCTCTGCGTGAAAAGGGAGTTGACGAAAATTTTCACTTTGCCCTAATTCGTTAGTTTGTTGACTTAAATAATCTTTTTCAAGGCTAGTGTCATTTGGGTTTTATGTTGTTTGTTTTGAAAATATTTCTCGTATTCCTGCGGATTACTGTTATAACTTTCAGTATTAAATAGTTCTTCTGAAACGAAATTAGGTGGATCAGTATGTTTAAAATGATTGGATGAAGATTTTGGATTAAAGGTTTTTCTTGTGATAATCGACGTGGGACTTTGTGGAAATGGATTTTCTATGTAGCCTTTTGGTTAAAACACGTTAATAGGCTTTGTCCCAAATGTTGGCTGATTAGAAGGGAAGTTTGATTGATGAGTAGGTCTAAATAATTGAGAATTTTGTTGTTGAACGAATTAGTTTTAGAGAGATGTCGTTAAAATGATGATTAGGTCTTGGGGAAGTCTGCTTAAGCATTAGATTAAATTTAAGTTAATTAAGAGAATGGGGATTATTACGATAGCTATGATTATTGAAATGATTGTAATTGTGATTATTAAAATTATTATTATGATTCTGAATAGGTTTGTTGTTAAATTTCGGATGTGGTTTATTGTTAAAGTTTTTGGTATGTTTTCTAAATCTTTGTAATCTTTGATTTTCAAATTCAGAGTAATGATATTTATTAGATTTTGTGAATTATTAGGGTTTCTAAATTTAATAATATTTCATAATTCAAATAATGATATCTATAAAATGGAACTCGTTTTGTTCTATTGATAAAGGTTTTAATTCTCTTCTTATAGTATCATGGCTCTCAATTTTTAAATCTAACCAAACTTGGGTTTGTTTTACTCTATCTAGAAAATCTAAAATTGATTGGTTAGTTTTCGTAACCATATGTAAATATTCTAATAAAAAGGTTTGCTTGTCTATGTGATCATCGAATTTATGTTTTAATGCGCTTTTAATATTTTGCCAATCGTCAATGTCAAGTATACAAACTGAATAATCATCTGGTATATAGACATATTCGTTTAAACTATTATCGACTGTCCTGCCATAACGATTATAAAAAACCTCACAAGTATTTACAAAACTTTGCAATTTTAATAGAATACCATCTAATGCTGGCAATAACGTACTTATTTTATCAGCAGAAAAGACTGTTGGTCTAGTAGGTTCAGGACCAGCTTGTGCGTTGATCATTTTTATGTTTTTAAATTCAATATTCTGCAGAGGAATGCTATTAAGGAAGGCAAGGAGTTGCTTACTTACTTGGTATTCCTTTGGAGCCCTTTTGACAGATTTGATGGTGGAAATTCGGTTCCTCGGTGACAAATTTTCTGGATAATGGTCAATGTTGATCTTCTGGACGTTCTTTTGAACTATACAACTTAACTCTAATAAAATGTCTGCGAGTAATGGAAATATAATACAGCCATTTTAATATTATCTGATCTTACACGCTGGATACCACGAGAAGGTGATAGACATCATTCACCGGGAAAGGATTAGAATTAGGATTGGAAAGGAGAAAGGATTAATGACCCAAGGATATTTTTACAAGTATGACTAAAATGAGACATATTATATGACTACCACAACTATTTTTTTTTTATTTTTATTTAACGTAATTACGAATATTAATAATGTATGCATGCACTATGTTATTAGTATATTACGAGCTCTGCCAATCACTACCTGTGCAGGACTTTTTTTAATATGATACTTTTTTTTTCCTTCGATTCAGCAACCTGTTGACTATTCATCCATTTTAAATTGTAAATTATATGCATTTGTACAAATAAATACAAAATGAAATTCTTATGCTCCATGAAAATGTCATTTCGCCAGAAGGAACTGTGTTTATTTAGAATGTACGCAATCCTTCGCTCTACAGTTTTACATAAATCTAAACCTGAAAACAATTTTGGTAAATACTTGATATGCGATCTTAATTTATCTCGAAAAGCTATCGGAAGGTACATTCTAGTGCCCAAAATTCGGGCCATCTCTTGTATCCTATGCCTTAAAAAAAAATAGTAATTCGCTGTTACTCTCTAATTCATCACCGGTTTTTCTTAAAATAACGTGACACTCCCAACATTTAAAATTTTTAATACAACGATATGTCGAATAACCCGCAGCATATCTCTTCGCGCACGTCTCAAGTGGCGAACTTCATCATCATGATTGAGAGATATTCTAACATGCTGTTATCTAACCTATGCCCTTCAATTACTGCATTATCATGCATATCTACTGATAAATTATTTTCATGCACCACTTTACTTTTACAAATAATCAATCAAGTTAGTATTATCGTCCATGCAATTACATCCCCTTGGTCAAGCAACTAATTTAGCTACTACAGTGTATTGAAGATTATGCTTAAATTTTAGTGCTGAAGGATTACAGTTATTTCGAGATCGGTGACGTATGTTCCCGAACACATATTCTATGCAATCTTGATTAAGTCTCGCGGTCAGTAAAAAGAGTACGTTTTCGGCTAAAAGATCTTTTGCGAGCAGTATCACAAAATTTAACGATAATTTTAAACTTGCGAAACAAAGTAGTGATTGTCGACTAGTGTCTCATACCCACACATTAAGCCATTCGCGAGATTCTTCTGAACACGCAATTACTTGAGTTCTTTTCGAAATACCGCGTCGAAAGGGACTTAATGCTGCTGCAATTGATGCGCTAAAAACTTGAATCGCGAATTTTACTTTCATTTTCTGCCAATTGTTAAGGTTGGTTAATATGCGTTAAACTGAGCCTTTGTTGCTTTACTTTCTTTATTATTGAGTAATTGCTCTCCACGAATCTCTTTCGTCTCCAACGAGATAGCAATAAACCGATAACGTACAGATTTCATGAGATGACATATTTTTTGATCCTCAATAAGAAAATAAGGCTGGGACTCACTGACACCTAGCACTTTTACAGCTCTACAATTTGTAGATGCCTGGTCGCATACTGTCGATCGAATTCTAATCCGGACTTCAAAACGCTTTTTAACGCATAATTTAATTAAATTGGCTAACGTTGAACTTGTAATATTTTGACGCGAAATGAAATACGTAATTGGTAATTTCCATGGACATTTTAAACCACGAACTGAAAACTAACGCGTATTTACCGTTTTTATTCTCTCTTCCTAATTCACCGAGGTCCGCGAGACCTTCAATAAAATCGATTTTCGAATTGAATTCTAAATGTTCCTTAATGCTCATCTCGTCCCAAGTTAAAACTGCGTCACATTCATCAGGAGACATACCTTTTGCTTTATCCCGAATTATACTAAATAAACGGTCATTGAAACCTGTCATCATTTCGAGATTATTGATCCATTGGCGAATGGATCCAACACACGGGAGAGTAATGTTTTTTTCATCGCGAAGAAAATTGTACGCTTTTGGTGAAATATAATATAAAGACGTGGCAAAACGTTGTTCGGACGGAGTCCACTCCGTTTTTTTTTTTAAAACTCGAACCAATTGCATTTTTAAAATCAATAATTGATTTTTATTTAAAAACTTCGCGGCATCTTCTAAAACAGTTTTAACGGTTACAGTCCGAGATTTTTTGGCGGTTTTAGCTCGTTTCATATTTTTAATAACTTTTCGTGCATTATCTAATTTTTTCTGTAATATATTTATTTTCTTTTTTAGTAAATAATTACTTCTATAATTATTATTAGTCCTAGAATTTGTTGTATGGGAATACACAGGCGGACTTAAATCGTTTATCGAAGAACCGGACGAAATAGGAGTATTGTAAGTATTGATGTCATGCAATTCACATGATGGTGAAATAGACATGCAGTTTGTTGCATGAATTTGGTTATTT